>NW_008751984.1:125315-180576 GCF_000715545.1 Opisthorchis viverrini | reverse complement strand
GCGAAATCGGAAGAGAGAGTCGAAGTACGTGACCACGCTTGTATTCTGTGAAATTGTACAAGTGCACGGTTTTTGTAGTTTTTCGTATTCAAACAAAATCGATTATGCAATTGATGAAGTACGTTGTGTTATAATGGAAGTAAAATAAAGGTAAAAAGCGCCACACTACCGAACACAATCTCAAGGATACATGGCCTTCAATGGATTCATTGGGGGGAACACATTCTATTACACGTTGGCTATTCCTTTAGTTCAAACGAATAACTCATTATACGTGAACGGTGCTGGTTTCAAACAGCTAATGCACCAGCGTCAGATTGTAAATCTGGGCTGTTCTAACTGATTACTTTGTGCTACCGCCAGTAATCTCAGATATCATGTTCCTCTGGAGATATGGTTAACTTTAAGATCACACTATTTACACTATCTACAACACACTATTTACAACCATGCTATCTAAAACTACAGGAAATCCCATACTGTTTGCGTTTATCATATTTTAAAACCTGTTGCCGATGTAAATGTTTTAAAGATACGACGGCGCCATAGTTTGAGAGGGTCAATCATAAAGCGCAAATCCGCCATGTTGCCACTTTTGAATGTTCCCGCCATCTAGGTACCAACCAATCAGAATGGGAATGACGCCCCAAGTCGCGTGATCGCCATTTAACCATCCTACTTGGCCGTACCGTCTTTGCAACCGTGCTTGGGGCGTCCTGCAGGTCGTGGGCACCCGGACCGCAAGCGGAGCGAGCGAGGAATGACGATTTGTAGCTCGGCACCAGTTTATATACCACCCTGATATTGGTCTTCATACACGAGTTGCCGGGTTCAGACCGCAAGTCGCTGACTCCGGGAAAAAACCAATTAAATGGTTGAAGCGTGTAAACCAAGGAAAGACGGATTGTCAGTGCAGGCGAGAAAACAGCATAAAACATTTTCAATAATTTATTGCAGGGAAACTTCGCTTCTCCAAGTGAAATATGTGCAAGAGGACGTTTATTAAATTAGACGTCCTAACATCACAGAACGTATCCAAGTTCTTTAACGTATACATCGACCTGTCATTCTTAAACGACCTTTTTATAATTCCACACATTACACCTTTTACTACAAGCTTGGAAGGAACTCGGCATTTGTGTTTTCGGAAGTCTCGATTCAAACTCAACTATGGTCATGGATCCATGTTCATAGTTACATACCTATCGATATGTATACATAGTTAAGACTCACTCGGAACACTAGGTTACTCTCATCTTAGTTATTCGTATTTTCATGCTATACATGACTCAGCAAAAGCAGTAACATCCTATGAAGTAACATGTTAAACGGGAAAGTCGAAAAGAAGCCGGGCGACGTCGCCCAGCAGCTGGGCCTCGTATATAGTGGCTGTATGTTTTGGTATGGATCACGTGACTAGGACCAGCCGATCATTTGCTTGAGTTTGGCTTGTGCATGAATCGACTTCTTTGACTAGGGGGTTTTGAGGTGGGATTTCACTTAACACAGTCATATTTGTTAAGACGTCTGCTAAGTCCACGCACCAGAGACACAAGTCATCGTGCAGCCAAGTCGGAACACGCAAGCTCAGTGGCTTACTTTGGTAGGTAGGTGGGACGAGAGGTCTCACAACGAATATCTTTTACTTGATGCCTTGTGACACCTGCGTCATCATTTTCGAAACGGGTACCCTCATTTACTGGCTGCACGCTAAGCCTAGTACAGCTCTTGAACATAGAGGCACCTAACAGGATGCCGCATTTTCAACTTGGAAAACCTGCAGGATATATGTTGTTCGATCGTTTCTTTGGTTCTACAACGTGTAATACGTGGGATCTTACGGCAGGCCTTCCGTCAAGTCAGCTTTATGTAAGACGACCCCAAAAAATAGGCGCGCGATCCAACGCTAATAATAACCGTTCAGATATGGCACCACTTCTGTGCCTTGCTGCCATTCCACCCGAAGAAAGCACGGAGGCTGGGATACTGCCGGGTTGCCCAAACCTACACAGGTTCGAAACACGGACATCTCGATCAGTAAATTCGTGCTCTGAATATAGTCATCTCGCCCCCTCCAAAGCGTGGGCGTGCGTTTTCAGGCGATCCAACATTACCTGAAAACACGCCAGCGCGGCACTGACAGGAGCCAAGGATCTGAAGGTTCTGTGGACTAAAAAGTCCTTCCACACATGGAGTCCGATTCGTCTGAGGCATCTATAGGAACAGCCACGCCACACGGACGGCCGGCGCAGTAGACGGTAACAAAGAAAAAATTCTGCAGCCCAGAACGAGTTTGTTTCAGGTTGTTAGCTCGAGCTGGCGCAGTGGTCAATGTGCAAGCGTGGGCACCCGGACCGCAAGCGGAGCGAGCGAGGAATGACGATTTGTAGCTCGGCACCAGTTTATATACCACCCTGATATTGGTCTTCATACACGAGTTGCCGGGTTCAGACCGCAAGTCGCTGACTCCGGGAAAAAACCAATTAAATGGTTGAAGCGTGTAAACCAAGGAAAGACGGATTGTCAGTGCAGGCGAGAAAACAGCATAAAACATTTTCAATAATTTATTGCAGGGAAACTTCGCTTCTCCAAGTGAAATATGTGCAAGAGGACGTTTATTAAATTAGACGTCCTAACATCACAGAACGTATCCAAGTTCTTTAACGTATACATCGACCTGTCATTCTTAAACGACCTTTTTATAATTCCACACATTACACCTTTTACTACAAGCTTGGAAGGAACTCGGCATTTGTGTTTTCGGAAGTCTCGATTCAAACTCAACTATGGTCATGGATCCATGTTCATAGTTACATACCTATCGATATGTATACATAGTTAAGACTCACTCGGAACACTAGGTTACTCTCATCTTAGTTATTCGTATTTTCATGCTATACATGACTCAGCAAAAGCAGTAACATCCTATGAAGTAACATGTTAAACGGGAAAGTCGAAAAGAAGCCGGGCGACGTCGCCCAGCAGCTGGGCCTCGTATATAGTGGCTGTATGTTTTGGTATGGATCACGTGACTAGGACCAGCCGATCATTTGCTTGAGTTTGGCTTGTGCATGAATCGACTTCTTTGACTAGGGGGTTTTGAGGTGGGATTTCACTTAACACAGTCATATTTGTTAAGACGTCTGCTAAGTCCACGCACCAGAGACACAAGTCATCGTGCAGCCAAGTCGGAACACGCAAGCTCAGTGGCTTACTTTGGTAGGTAGGTGGGACGAGAGGTCTCACAACGAATATCTTTTACTTGATGCCTTGTGACACCTGCGTCATCATTTTCGAAACGGGTACCCTCATTTACTGGCTGCACGCTAAGCCTAGTACAGCTCTTGAACATAGAGGCACCTAACAGGATGCCGCATTTTCAACTTGGAAAACCTGCAGGATATATGTTGTTCGATCGTTTCTTTGGTTCTACAACGTGTAATACGTGGGATCTTACGGCAGGCCTTCCGTCAAGTCAGCTTTATGTAAGACGACCCCAAAAAATAGGCGCGCGATCCAACGCTAATAATAACCGTTCAGATATGGCACCACTTCTGTGCCTTGCTGCCATTCCACCCGAAGAAAGCACGGAGGCTGGGATACTGCCGGGTTGCCCAAACCTACACAGGTTCGAAACACGGACATCTCGATCAGTAAATTCGTGCTCTGAATATAGTCATCTCGCCCCCTCCAAAGCGTGGGCGTGCGTTTTCAGGCGATCCAACATTACCTGAAAACACGCCAGCGCGGCACTGACAGGAGCCAAGGATCTGAAGGTTCTGTGGACTAAAAAGTCCTTCCACACATGGAGTCCGATTCGTCTGAGGCATCTATAGGAACAGCCACGCCACACGGACGGCCGGCGCAGTAGACGGTAACAAAGAAAAAATTCTGCAGCCACGAGCGAGTTTGTTTCAGGTTGTTAGCTCGAGCTGGCGCAGTGGTCAATGTGCAAGCTTACTGACCGGAAGTTCCGTGGTTCGAGATCCAAGCAGACCGGAAGTTCCGTGGTTCGAACCCGATCCAAGCATTCCTACTGCTCCAGATTTGGCCGCGAATTTACTGACCGGAGGGCCCGTCGTTCGAACTCGGACTCTGCATCTCGACTCCCCTGTCTAGGCCTGGGTAACCTGGAAGTATCCCAGAGCCCATGCTTCATTCGGGTGGCATGGCAGGTAGGCACCGAAAGGGTGTTACAGCTGAACGATTATAATTATCTTCATATACCAGTACGCGCACACGGATATAGACTAGGGATATAAATTTATGAGGGACATATTTGCTAGCTGAACACTACCAACGTTTCTGAAATTCGCCAGAGTCATCATCATCATCAGCTGTAAAAACCGCCTACTCGTACGGCGATTGTAGCTGCGGCAGTTTCGTTCACCGAAGACCTGGAGGGTAGGGTAGGTGAGGGAACGTAGCTGCGCATGGGAGGTGGGAGCTGATAAAATGGTGCATAACACAACCACTGTCAGTGGGCTGTTAAAGAGGAGGTGAATTTGAAAAATGAGGTATGCAACTAAAGGAGTCGATCTCCGTTGTCTATGCGACGAGCATAGACTCCGAATATACCACCCAAATGTGATTCCGAGGGGATCAGACGACCTAATTGAGCATTCAAATCGCCTGCAAGGATCACAATGCCAGTGCTTTTTGCCTGGCGAATGAGCCCGAATGCCAGCAAAGTGCGTTCAGCTCTGGGGCTGAGTGCGACTCCCACGCCATATATTCCACGGGTCATCGCTTCTGGGTCACCGGACACACGGAGGGAGAAATGTGAAAGAGCTGAGTTCATCCTTGGCGTTCTGAGATGCATAACCACGCTGGGGTCTCGTATGCGTGTTTCGGAGACACAGCATACATCAATTTTAAGGGAGTACAAGGTTTCAGCAAGCACTACCTGTTTGCCAATTTGACATAGAGTACGGATGTTAAAAGCTCCTATATAGAGAGGACCTCGTGGATTTGGAAAGGTGTTATTTTGTTTAATGTTTGTAGGCAGCGAGGAGCATAAGGCCCTTCGGTTAGATGACTGACAGTCAGATGGCTCGGCGACGTTTGCTTGTGCGGTTGGGGGGGGGACATCGGTGAACGCTGAACTGCGCGGGCAAATGATACTTCCTGGTTGCCCAGGCCGAGGAAGGGAGTTTAGTTGAGATACCCCACCTTGAGCTTTTGACTCAAAAGTCTGACCCACGAGGCAGTGGGAGAATGTAGGGTTTTCTTTGGGGACCCTCCTCGGAGCCGACGACTCAACAGTCTGACCTGCTCGGCTGCAGGGGGTTGGCCTAACCCGAGGGCGCAGGGAATAAGGGATTACTGTCTCCTGATGCGGCTGCGCACAGCAGGTGCCTTTTGAGCAGCACCGGGCTCTTTGGTTTTAAAAGTATTTCGACCGTATTGGATAATGCGCCGACGGTCACGGTCAACCAGTGGGCGATCGGAGTGTGTGGGTTTTGAGGCCGACCCTTTCTAGCCCGTCCTTCCTCGGGGGGAGGCAGCATCGCTGCTTCCACAAATATGGATATGCTGGTCGCTCGGGGGAAACACCTTACTGCCTTCACACTCCTGTCGCAGGGGATAGTACGGCTTTGCCCCCAGACCGTCTCGTAGCACGATTACTCGTAGTACTGGGTCTCGCTACTCTTGGTCTGGCTGCTCCCCTTTGGCCTTCTTAGCATGGTTGTACCTCGTGGAACGAAGTTCCAGGCAGTCTAGCCCGCGGGATCATTGCAGCACTCAAGCCCAACCACCACGTCAAGGTGACAGCTTTAGGTCGGGAGGTCGACAGAGCCAAAAGTAGCTTTCATATCGATAGAAACGACGAACGTTGGGCGTTTGAAAGAGTGGGGATGTTCAAGAACTTGTTTTGAGGTAAACGTATGGTTGGTGCAACCTCGGTCAGTTTTCAGCCTGTTAGTTACAAGTGCTACATGTTGCTCAGGACGACGATTTCGCTCTTGAACTGCCGTCCCATCTTTTTTCGTAGGTTGTTTCAGTGACATTTATTTTCTGGCCTGAAACTGGCGCGTTTGTTACCGGCATCGGAAGCCTTATCTAATTCCTGAGGCTTCGCGGTCCATCAGCGTTCTCTTTCCTTCGGGTGGCATGGCAGCTAGGCACTGGAACGTGTTCCAGCTGAGAGATTTTTTTGGCGTTCTCTGTCATTCTTCCGGTATTTGGGAGGTCTGCGCGTGTCGTCATAATCGCCAGTTGCTAGTATGACTTCTCGCAATAATAATCATAATGGTACTAAGATCTGCTGATATCTACTATATTTACTATTTACTTAATGCAGTAGGACGCCTATACAGGCACTTCCAAAATCTGAAAGCGTAGCCTTAGCTCTCCGCCATTCAAACTCCAATCTTCGTCACCGTCGTTCTACATTTCCACTGGCTTCCTCCTCAAATCAGGTGGGATACTGGTTTGCTGCCGAAACTCATCGAAGTTGGACGGAGACTCCTTTTGAGGTATTAAATCCCCACCATGATTTTGATTTCTGTAGACTGAAGGGGGCTGCCGCTTTGGAACTTAAGCTTCGTCGCCGCTCACTTTCTTGAGCAGGAATCCCGTTTCTCGCCTTTGTTCTCTATGATGAATAAGCTTATCAGTAACCACGACAACCTATATCCGCTCTTCATAGCAGTCTTTCCCTTGCACCAGTGTGTACTTATCACAGCATTCTTCATGCTCGACATAATTCGAGAGGACATAGCTGCTTTTGAATCTACTTCAGCTTTTTTCCACTTCTGCGATGTGTCCTATGAAGATTGAATAAACAACTGTGTTTGAGGGTTGAAATATCCTAGCTCAAACGAGGATTCGCTTTGAACAGCATCGACATTAGATGGATCGATGCCAATCAACACGGAGTCACTTATCACACGTTTGTTTTCCCTGCAGCACTTGGAATTTGACGAGACACTGCGGGAGATCATGCGATGTTACCATGGGTGATGTACCAGCAAAGTGAACTGTTCTTAATCTTTGTGGTAATTCGGTGCAACAATTTTTCTGCTCAACCATCCTCTTAAACGTGGCCCAATCACTGAAACTTAGGCACCAGCAGGTTTATCTGGTGTATTACTGTCAATCATGATAACGACCCCATTACATCCACGTTACGGTTCCAACGAGATTGCTGGAAGAGCTCCAATTCTATAGGCCCTTACTTGAATTTGCTTCAGTACCGTGCGGCCCAGCCTAAAAGTGAGTGCCATGTTTCGCACTGACCGACGATGCACGAACCATACGTTTACCTCAAAACAAGTTCTTGAACATCCCCACTCTTTCAAACGCCCAACGTTCGTCGTTTCTATCGATATGAAAGCTACTTTTGGCTCTGTCGACCTCCCGACCTAAAGCTGTCACCTTGACGTGGTGGTTGGGCTTGAGTGCTGCAATGATCCCGCGGGCTAGACTGCCTGGAACTTCGTTCCACGAGGTACAACCATGCTAAGAAGGCCAAAGGGGAGCAGCCAGACCAAGAGTAGCGAGACCCAGTACTACGAGTAATCGTGCTACGAGACGGTCTGGGGGCAAAGCCGTACTATCCCCTGCGACAGGAGTGTGAAGGCAGTAAGGTGTTTCCCCCGAGCGACCAGCATATCCATATTTGTGGAAGCAGCGATGCTGCCTCCCCCCGAGGAAGGACGGGCTAGAAAGGGTCGGCCTCAAAACCCACACACTCCGATCGCCCACTGGTTGACCGTGACCGTCGGCGCATTATCCAATACGGTCGAAATACTTTTAAAACCAAAGAGCCCGGTGCTGCTCAAAAGGCACCTGCTGTGCGCAGCCGCATCAGGAGACAGTAATCCCTTATTCCCTGCGCCCTCGGGTTAGGCCAACCCCCTGCAGCCGAGCAGGTCAGACTGTTGAGTCGTCGGCTCCGAGGAGGGTCCCCAAAGAAAACCCTACATTCTCCCACTGCCTCGTGGGTCAGACTTTTGAGTCAAAAGCTCAAGGTGGGGTATCTCAACTAAACTCCCTTCCTCGGCCTGGGCAACCAGGAAGTATCATTTGCCCGCGCAGTTCAGCGTTCACCGATGTCCCCCCCCCAACCGCACAAGCAAACGTCGCCGAGCCATCTGACTGTCAGTCATCTAACCGAAGGGCCTTATGCTCCTCGCTGCCTCGTGGTTATGCATCTCAGAACGCCAAGGATGAACTCAGCTCTTTCACATTTCTCCCTCCGTGTGTCCGGTGACCCAGAAGCGATGACCCGTGGAATATATGGCGTGGGAGTCGCACTCAGCCCCAGAGCTGAACGCGCTTTGCTGGATTGGATCCCAGTGAACAGTCGTCTCTGCGCTGTCCGGTTATCTAGTTCAATCAAGCTCAATGCCTCGCGGCTTATGCCCCAACGGACTGCAGTTCAAATGCGGAGAATGACACTTTCTATCGAGAGCCATTCGGGCTCATTCGCCAGGCAAAAAGCACTGGCATTGTGATCCTTGCAGGCGATTTGAATGCTCAATTAGGTCGTCTGATCCCCTCGGAATCACATTTGGGTGGTATATTCGGAGTCTATGCTCGTCGCATAGACAACGGAGATCGACTCCTTCAGTTGTGTGCTGATCATGAGCTGTTTCTGGCACGTACGGTGTTTCAACATAAACGTTCGTACCGCGTAACCTGGCGGCTACCAACTACAAATCAACGGTGGACCCAGTTGGACCACCTCACCATCAGCCACCGGTGAGCCACAATTCGATACTGCCGTTTCTTCTGGGGCACCACTTGATTCCGATCAGGCCGTGGTGCACGCACGCTTGACAGTTCTTTTCCCTTCAGGTGCTCGCAAGTCGGTAGGCAAGAGGCCAATCCACTATCCTCGAAGAACTGCCATAGCTCAACAGTATCGATCTGAGCTAGCCGAACAACTCTCCACAGTAAAACAACACTGTGGTGGAAGTGAGCATGTGGATGAAGCGTGGCAAAATGTGAAAGGAGCTAAGCTAGCTGCGTTCAGTGCTGCCTGCCCGACTTCTCCAATTCGACAACAGGACCACTGGATTTCGTCGAGGTCGTTATCCATGATTGGTGCCAGGAAAGCCATACGAGCAGGCAACGAGTACGACAGCGCACGCCAATCTCTCAAACGCCAAATAGTGAAGGGTCTAAGGAAAGACCGAGAGTTCTGGTGGACATGGAAAGCTCGGGAGATGGAGAAGGCTTTTGCTACGGGAAACAGCCGTGCCCTTTATCAACTGATACGATCGCCTGGCCCTAAGAAAGCAACGGTCAACGAAAGAATAAATGAAAAAGATGGCTCATTAATTCACTCGTAAAAACGTCGACTGGAGAGATGGGCCGAACACTTTGAAGAGCAGTTCAGCTGGCCTCATGCAACACAACCAGTGGAAGTAATGCATACGGGCGAATGGAATGTAAACCTTAATCGCCCTTCGAAAGAAGAAATAAGGTACGAAATAGCCATACTGAAACGTGAGAAGCCACCAGGACCGGACGGTCTGCATCCAGCCCTCTTCAAAGAAGGCGGAAAATCCCTGGTGACCCACCTGACAAAGCTCATTGGTACTATGTGAGACGAAGAGAAAGTGCCTTCAGAATGGGGCTTGTCGACAGTTATCCCTGACACCGTGGTAATGCAAACAATGTTAAATAATTTAAATAATTCTGCCTTGCCCTTCGGCATGCCCTTCACACCCGCAAAGTGTAAGGTGCTACTGCAAGACTGGGTGGGCTCGAACCCTAGCCTCATGCTTGCGGATGAACCGATTGAGGTAGTAGACAAATTAGTTTACCTGGGCAGCTGTATCAGTCCCGGTGGTCTGGCGAAAGATGAAATTTCCATCCGGATTGGGAAGGTCAGAGCAGCTTTTGCGAACCTACATCACCTGTGGCGTAGGCGTGACATCAGCTTCTCTGTCAAGGGTCAATTTTACAACGCTGCGGTGCGCTCCATATTACTATTCTTCTATATGGATCGCTGCGTGCTGAGGAAGTCAAAAGACTTTCAGTGTTTGACCATCGATGTCTTCGGAGCACTGCCCGAATATGTTTGGGACACCGGATCAGCTATTCTGAAGTACCTCGAATGGTATTCGGGAGAAATAACTCACCCTCAATAGCTGAACTGATCACACTGTATAGTTTACGCTGGCTTAACCACGTGCTGCGCATGCCAGTCGATCGACTTCCTCGAAGGGCTCTTTTCGGACTACTACGTGAAGGGTGGATGAGAGCCAGAGGCGGTCAAACAATGACTTGGCAGCGAAGTATGAAAGCCATTACCAGTAAACTCAGCTGCACTGGACACTGTCGTCTTCCTGGATGGGGACTCCGAGACGGGCCACATCAATGGCTAGAGACATTGTCAGACATGGCCCAGTCGCGCCCTCAATGGCGCTCGTGCATCCAAGCTATCGCCTTCAATGCATAGCTCCTTTTCCACCCCCTTCACTTGACAGCCCACTGACAGTGCTGGATTCGTGCACCAATTTATCAGCTCCCGCCTGCGGTGCGCAGCTACCTACCCCCCCCCCAAATCATCGGTAAACGAAACTGCGGCAGCAACAAGCGCCGTATGACGAATACGCGGTTATTACACCTGACAATGATGATGATGATGATGATGACCCGACCTCTGCTTCTCGACTTCCGGTGTCTTGGCTTGGGCAACCTGGCAGTATCCCAGCCATTGTGCAACCTTCGGGTGGAATGGCAGTTAGGCACCGGAAGGGTGCTACAGCTGAAGGTTATTTCGATTTCGATTTACTACACTTTGTGCATCACTAGGTAGTGAATGGTGGATGTCATTACTGATTGTAACAACGGTAGTATGCGTGGACTAGCATGGTTTATGCATACAATCTGTTCACTGATAACATTCCGGAAACGACTTTTCCAATCTTACTCACGGTGCTGTCTATCTGAAAACAGAGTCACAGTGCTGATAATATCACAGAACGAACTGAAGCCGATGTGAAGTTTTCACCGTCGAAGTACAGGTTACTCACTTTGGACTGGTCAAGATCTCTGGTCGTGCTATCGGTCCAAGGTGAGGTCGCTGATGCCCTCACCTCTCTCAGAAGTCGAGTCTTTGCCAGATTCCGTACTGGAACCGTAAGCGATAGAATTGGACTTAGAAACAGACACCCGTGGAGGCTTCAAGACATCAGCCTTTCCAGAAGAAATGCATCTACAACGCGTCTTTTCGGATGGAACACCGATTCTCGACTTTTGACCATTGTTGCTTACGATTTATCTCGCGCGCTGCAATCTCGCAGACACGATGACCAGTTTTTCGTGCGCACAACACCATTGACTTGGAAGGCCGGATTCTCCTGCGCCGACTCCACTAGCTGGGTTGAGTACTCAGGCTGACGCTCACAGGGCTTCTACAGCATATCCTGTGTGGATTTCCCAATCAAAAATATAAAACGGCGTGGTGGTTAACAACGATTTGGCAGCGAAACCCGAAGACGTTAAGTACCTGTTTATCTTCATTTGGGCTCCTCTGTCTGCATCCAAAGGATGGTGACAGTCTGTGGTCCGGATTTCTCGGTAATATGGCTCAAAATAATGCACAGTGGTACAACAGCGCCAATTACAAACCGAGGAGAAGCACTGGAAGTTGTAGAGTGCTGTACATATATTGGAAGTTATATTAGTTTCGATAGCGTGGCAGATGATATCGAGGCACGGATTTCTAAGGCTCAGGTCGCGTTCGCTAATTCGATACACATATAGTGGTAGTGTTGTATCGCTACATCTCAAGGGACGTTTGTATCAGGCTACAGTACGCGACTAGGAAAGTTTTTCATAAGACATCCCGTTTTCTGTAAGGGCTCGTAAGGTTGAGTTGGAGTGTTAGGTAGCTAGTTTCGATGTATGTGTACCAATATTTGCCCCTAATTTCACTAGAAATGGTTCCTGTGCCCTAAAATCGTTCCGCTTATCACCCCTTCGGTGCCTAAATGCCATGCTACCCGAAAGTTCTACGAGGGCTGGGATACTGCCAGGTTGCTCACGCCTAGACGGGAAAAATCGAGAGACAGAGGTCCGGTTCGAACCACTTTCATTCCGGTCAGTAAATTCGCGCTCTAGTCACTTGGGTCATCTCGTCCCTAAATATGACTACCTGGATTGTTCTCTGTAGGGGCCTCCGTTCAAGTGTGACTCAGTCGGAAGAACGCCCCGCTTGACCCATCAGTTTTGTCAGTTTTCATTTTTCTGATAAGACTCATCGTTGGGGGGCCCTAACTCTAGAAGTACTGCTTGATTCTTCAGCTCTCCAGGTGCCTATTGAGAGATCGAACTTTGACAGAATTAAGTCGAACCTCCTTGCTTAATCTGCTACCCATCGTTGTTTTAGCATTCACAGTTCCATGGACTACTTATTTAGTCCGAAGCTGCTAGAAATGATCAATATCGATAGATTACTTGAACGAAATCTTTGTGAAAAGCTGACTTACCGGAATCGGGACACCATACGAGTTAGACCATTACGAGTTGCGGATTATGGTGCGTGTTTTCTCCTTTTTATTTGTACTTCATCGACTTTTTGTAGAACTGTACGTAAATTTATTGCGTGGTCTTACCGATGTGGGCGACATAAGCTCACGTGACTTCAATGGTGAGTTCATTATTTAACTTTGTATCCCCTCTGTTCTAGCTAACTTCAACCGCATGTGTGTTTGTCCAGACACCTATTTCATCGTTGTCGTTGAGGATTCAGTGAGTGCAGAACTAATGGCAGCGGCGACGCTATTCGTGGAACTGAAGTTCATCCATTCATGTACCAAGGTTGGTTAGTGTTGTGCGGTTATCCAGAGTAGGTTGCAGCGTGGACATATTGAAGACGTGATTGTAGGTTCGAAGTACCGAGGGAGGAATTTGGGAAAGTTGTAAGTAACTCTTGGTCGTATTGGGATTAATCTTTATTAACCTACACGCTTGAGATGGTGCTTTGCCTACTGTTAAAAAGTCAGCTTATGGAATGTTGAATGATCGATCAGTTGACACGAACTACATACCAAGAATTTGGGTTAGTTCAATCGACCATTATATTGTCACCATTGCCTGATTCGATCAGAGGACAAGTTTGATGGACTTCAAGTGACTGCGTTTGTAGCACAGTGTAACCAATCCCAAACTTCGCTTTCATTCTTAGAGGTGTGACCATGTATACTTCAGTAGCTCACCAAGTAGCAGCTTTACTCCTGCGATGAGTCAGCCATTTCGTCGTATCAAAGGACGAGCCACACCAGCACTGAATCCTGGCGTTCAGCTGCCACCACTATGGATGAGTATGCCTTTGTAAAGATGGAGAAGGTTCGGTGCGTAAAACCTGTCCAAAATCCTATATCCCCATAAAAGCGGTCAGGAGTAAGATACTTGCACATAAACTTCACATAAACGTATCTAAGCCACATATCGTGGTCGACTCAACATCCTTTGCGAACCCCACACAACCCAAATCCAACGCACAACAAGCCAAACTTTAATTAGGCGGTCTGGTTAGGACGTGACAGAATGACTGCCGCTGGCGTCGATCATGGGATTTCGAACGTGTGTGCCTAAGCCAGGTAGTCGAACTTCTACAGTACTCCACTTGACCGTAGCCTCTTCCGTTTCGTGTCGCTACTGCATGTGCCATTTCCCGAAGGCTTGCTACCAACAAGCATTTCAAGTGAGAAACAGAACTTTCTTCGGTAGACGGTGGTTGGGTATCCCTAACACATGTTTCAGTCACTATAACCTGATCGGCTTTGTTCGATACTCTAGCGGTTCTGTTTCCTTACTCATCTACGCTCCACCTCGTTGCGGGCAGGCAGTGGCCAGCTAACCCTCGTTATGACACGAAAACCTCGGTGGTAGAATGTTTGAGGACACTCAGAATTTCCAGGAGAGAGGGATCAAGTTTGGATACAACTATCCAAGACTGATATCACGGTTGCCTTGTACCCAGGAACCTCTAACTCAAAATGAATTTTTTATAACTCCACAAGAAATGCAAGTTGGCAAAATCTGCTGACGCTTAGGTAATGCACACATTGGCTTTTTCTATCGTAGCTTGCATCGCTATCAAGCCAATCAAAGTGACACAGGGGGCTTGAAAATACTGAGATAAGACCACCCGCACACTTTGAAGATGTCAACCACCAGCCGAAAGGGGTGGCCACTTTCGAGACTCCATTTGGAGTGGTTTGTGTAGGAAGTTGTTCGTCAGATAACAACAGTATGGTCCAGATAGTTCGCGCCTGCCAGTTTTTCTACGGGTACCGTTCCTGTTTGTTGATCTTGATTTTTTTACTGTGCATTCCAATGACTGCTGCACAAAAAGAACAGGCAGCACTGGCTAAACTGACTGGAAAATGAATGGAGGCAAGTTAAAGAAGCAGGACTGTTTGTCCAGCCTATCTGACTCGATTCAATGAACAATGGATATCTTCGAAGTCAACAGATCTTATTGCTGCCAGAAAGGCCATACCAGCAACTAGCGACTATGATGGTGCACACAGATCGTTCGAACACCGTATAATCAGGGGCTTGAAGAATGACAGAGAATGCTGGTGGATTTCGAAGGCTAGGAGATGGAGAAGGCTTTCGCTCCGATCCAACTGATGAACTGATCTGAATAACGGGTCAAAACAAGGCAGGTTTCAGTGAGACATTACGCGGAAAAGACGGGACAGCACTTCACTCCTTTAATCGCCGTCTTGCGTGGTGGGCTGAGCACTTCAAACAACAGTTCACCTGGTCTTCTTCAACACAACCGCTGGAAGAACCAAACGGGGTCGAATGGAACATTGATACCAACCCAGTGTCAGCAACGAAAATCCAGCGTGGGATTTCAATTCTGAAGCGCGACATGGCACCTGACCCGGATGGTCTACACCCCGCACTCATCAAAGAAGGTGGCGACGTCTTGGTGAACAGTCTGGCAACCATAATGCAGATTTGGAACGAAAACAGCCGAATGGAGCTCCTCGACCATCATCCCAGTTTTCAGAAAGGGAGCAAGAACTTTATGTGAAAACCATCGTGCTATCAGCCTGGTGTCCGTCGAATCTAAGGTGCTATCTGGCATTATTTTGCGCAGGTTGATGGATTATCGGGAGACAGATTCGTGAGAATCAAGCTAGGTTTCGCCCTTGTCGAGGATGCATCGACATCTTTACCTCGAGACAAATTCTCGAACAGCGCCACTCCTTTAGACGTCCCACGTTGGTCGTTTTTCTGGATTTGAAAGCTGCTTTCGATTCTGTCGACCGTCGGCAACTTTACCAGTGTCTGGCGATCAAAGGTGTCCCTTCCAAATTTCCCTTCCCTATGAGAGCACTTTATGCGAACTCCTATGGGCGCGTTACGAGTATACGGGAAGCTCTCGCCTGAGGTCCTCACGTCTATTGGTGTAAGACAACGCTGTCCTCTTTCCACTTTCCTCTTCAATTTCGTTATTGATACGGTGGTTGAAATTTCTTTGCCTGCCTCTGAAACCTCAGGAGTCGAAATGCTCCCGGGCGTTCCCTTACAGACGTTGAGTATGCTCTTTGGTCCACCTCCTTCTCAAATACAAACCATTTTAAATAACCTAAATAACTCTGCCGCATGGTTTGGCATGCGCTTCACACTTGCAAAGTGTAAAGTGCTGCTACGAGACTGGGTGGAATCAGACCCACATCTCATAGTTTCAGGTGAGCCAATCGACGTGGTAGATAAATTCGTTTACTTGGGCAGCTGTATGAGTTCCGGTGGACTGACTGGAGATGAGATTACTTCTCGAATCGGAAAGACCAGGGCAGCTTTTGCCAGCCTCCGACACCTATGGTGCCGACGTGACGTGAGTTTGTCTGTCAGGGGAAGAGTTTACACTGCGGTGGTGTGATCCACAATGCTTTATCGATCAGAGACTGGTCTCCTACGCACAGAGAACATACGGAAGATGTCTGTCTGGTCATCGGTGTCTCCGAAGCGTTGGTCAAGTCCGGTGGGAACATCGGACTAGTAATGCTGAGGTCTTAGGAGCAAGGAACCCTCCTGCGATAGGTGACTTACTCACGCTTCATAGGGTGCACTGTTTGGGACATGTGAGTTCAGAGGAAGTAGTGAGGGATGCAGTTCGGGAACACATTTTCGAGCCTAGTTTCCTATTTGAAGCACCAAAATCTAGTGTCTAATGATAAGACTTCCATTAAAGCTGTATCGATCATCATTCATGAGAGTTATTGACGTACCAGGTTGGCCACGGAAGAAAATCGGCTGACAGTTTGATGAGCCAGACTTGAGGAGTTACCCCATCGCCTTCAGGCCGTACGAAGATGGTGTTTCCGCACACGAAGTGTTTATCAAGACCTTGGCTTCATTCAGGACAGCTTCAAATGTGGTGCGTAAGCCTAACGCGTCACCTAAAGCCTCTGAGCGGCCTGATTAACATGCATTCTTTTCCGACGAGTTACTGTTCTGTTTTATTACTTTGTCCACCCGTTATTCCTAGGCCTTGTACTTAACTAACCACAACGGTGAAAACAAATTCGTCCATTACTCAGTCCTTTAATATCCTTCTCGGAGGAAAATGACTCGGCCGAGTTGCCTATTGACACGGATTCCCCTTTTTGGGTAAGGATCATCGGGCGAAATAACGATTTCATAAAGCTCAAATCTAACTTCGACCGAATACTTCGCGAGAGAACGTTTGACAGAAATCTACCTATGCATCTGGACTGCTTTCGTCGCTGACATTCCCCGGTGTGATCCAGAAGGTAAATAGATAGGTAGACAAGGCGCCCACAAGTGTAAAACAACGCTGTTTTGGGAATGCCCACCGAATAAATCACATCCGTATCTGATATGGGAATACCTGGTTGGGCAGGCCCACCACCGATAGCTCAGCAGGTCAAACTCAGAGCTGAGCCGTCCCACTGTAAGCGACTTGGAAAAACTGATTGCAGGCATTTTAAATCTTGACTTCACTGCGGCTATAAATTTACGGTGTTGTGGTGAGCTCTGTTCTTCAATGGCTAACCGATACTGGGCACCAGCCAGCAGTTTTGATGTGCTTTTTTATGAATCCCCGCACAGTTTTAATGATTATGACGGGAAGGATGGTGGAGATATCCCCGAAATGTCACGGTATTTTGTAGGGCCTCCTCCCCGCACAAGGAATTCGACAGCCAAAAGTATTTGGGGCCATGTGGAGTCGTCGTCTAATGAGGAAGCACTTTAGACGTCACGTTGTTTTACATAGTTTCTCAAATCACCTCATCACATACTAAAATTGCTCGAGTTTTACCACGTGTGGCTTCCCTTTCCATATTTTTCCTACCCTCGGTGAAGGAAGCTGTGGACAAAACAAAATAACACCTTTCCAAATCCACGAGGTCCTCTCTATATAGGAGCTTTTAACATCCGTACTCTATGTCAAATTGGCAAACAGGTAGTGCTTGCTGAAACCTTGTACTCCCTTAAAATTGATGTATGCTGTGTCTCCGAAACACGCATACGAGACCCCAGCGTGGTTATGCATCTCAGAACGCCAAGGATGAACTCAGCTCTTTCACATTTCTCCCTCCGTGTGTCCGGTGACCCAGAAGCGATGACCCGTGGAATATATGGCGTGGGAGTCGCACTCAGGCCCAGAGCTGAACGCGCTTTGCTGGATTGGATCCCAGTGAACAGTCGTCTCTGCGCTGTCCGGTTATCTAGTTCAATCAAGCTCAATGCCTCGCGGCTTATGCCCCAACGGACTGCAGTTCAAATGCGGAGAATGACACTTTCTATCGAGAGCCATTCGGCGATTTGAATGCTCAAGTAGGTCGTCTGAGCCCCTCGGAATCACATTTGGGTGGTATATTCGGAGTCTATGCTCGTCGCATAGACAACGGAGATCGACTCCTTCAGTTGTGTGCTGATCATGTGTTGTTTCTGGCATGTACGAACTTTCAACATAAACGTTCGTACCGCGTAACCTGGCGGCCACCAACTACAAATCAACGGTGGACCCAGTTGGACCACGTCACCATCAGCCACCAGTGAGCTACAATTCAAGACTGCCGTTCCTTCTGGGGCACACCACTTGATTCCGATCACGCGGTGCGCGCACGATTGTGGACGATTTGTTGCTGAAAAACTGGACGCAACACACTACTCAAGAGGTTACTGAAAAGGTTGATTTATTCCATACAGCTATTCATACGTTTTTACGAACGACTAGTCTAGTATGAGTGTATCAGCTAAGCCCAGAGATTAGTTCCGCTTGAGGAAACCGGCATCGCCGCCTGTTACACTGTTGTCCATCTTTTGTGTTTGTGGCTTTTCTCACCATTGATTCCCGAAGCAGCAAATGATTACGGTAGTACAGAAGTGGCCACAATTTAGAGATGATAGTGGTGCAATCAGTAGACTAGCCCAGCTTTCAAATGCGCTGTGCATATCCATACATTTTACCGAAGGAACAGCAGCAACGTCAGTGCTGACACCGGTGCTGTTTCACCGCCGCACAACCACAAAGTTTAGTTATATATGGGGACTCAATTGAAGAAAAGACTGAATGAGGGGCGGATCGGGTGCACAAAGTTTAGTTATATATGGGGACTCAATTGAAGAAAAGACTGAATGAGGGGCGGATCGGGTGCTAGGGCACGCACTCTGACAGGCATCGCCATCTCGCAGAATTTTTAACCATATTGTCTTGGTGACACGACGCGCCCTTCACGGTTCAAACGGCCAGACTGAATGCAACTTGTGACAAAATATTTGCGGTGCTGCAGCGTATCCTTTTACACCTTTCAGTCCTTAATTCCACTGCTTGAGTAGTCAAGGTAGTCGCCCTTAAACCATAAATCGTTATTTCTCTCTGGTTTCTTCACCAGGTTGATTGAAACACTTGTTGAGATAGCCAAACATTTCAATTGCTACAAAGTTTCTCTAGACTGCAAGGATGACAAAGTGGGTTTCTACGAAAAAGTGGGATTCCGGAGAATGAACAACATGATGTATCAGAGATTTGATGGACTGTAAACACTTCCTGCAATGCTATGCACACCAGTCTTTCACGGAGTGGCCGTTTTTCTCCTAATCGTGTCCTGTTCCAATGAGAAATATATTTTGTTTCCACTGTAAGCATGGACTTTTCCAAACAGCAGTTGCCACTGCCTGACAGAAGATGCAACGAACATTTTCTTTATTTTAAACAGAGATGGAACATCGTCAAAGCAAAACACCCTCAGTGTCTGATAGGCATTGAAACAACTCAGTAAGAGTTGGGTTGAAGTATGATAAACGTGGGGTCTGGATGATGAAACCTAATAGCGCGAAACCAATGTGCCGGGAGGCCTATGCAAACAGGTGAGGCCGTAAATTTTGAACTGGATGGAACTAGGTGTCAGTGTGTGCTTGGAACAGGGTAGGACGTGAAAGACGGTTAGGAATGAGGCTGAACTACAAGTGAATCGTGTTACATTCGATCCAATGCAGCGTTCCATGAATTAAACGGTGTAAGCACACTCCAGCCGTCCAAACGTGTCAGCTCATCCCGATGAGCGTGACTGGCTTGGGCAAGCTTACCAATGAGGATAGCTGCATTTCGTTTTGTATCGAGCTGTTGGCTTTCCTAAAAAACAAGAGGAAAAATAACACACGTGATGTTCATATAGCGACCAGAAAAGTCGACTAATTGGTAGGCATGGCGGACTGATAAACTATTCGGGTCAACAATAAACAGCGAACAGTTGTCTCTAGCATTATTAAATCTCGAAGGTGCGAAAACAGTCGGGTCAAGACATCAACGACACGTGACATTACTAGTTACCCTGTCCATCCGATCGGTCAATACCCAATACGAAATCAGTGGTGGAGCTAATCGGCGGATCTGTCTTGCCTGTCGCGCGCAAATGTTATCGAGCTTTCTTTGACCAACTTACTGTTACCCTAAATCATTTCAACCGCCCTCGAGGAACTGGATTAGTGACGGTCCCCAACGTTTATCGCCCATGCACCCTTTTCAGTAAGCAGCTCAAGGCCATCCGTATTTTACAGGTTTATTTCAATTTGATAATAATGTTGATGCGTTTACCATTATCACGTGACTTGACCCGTCTCGCCACCGCCTTAAATGTGAATATGACGGTTGAATAAAGGATTTGTTACGCACCTAATTAGGTCAAGTGGTTATCCAAGAAGCTCTGCTCCCTATAGTATATCGCTATTATTCGATGTGTGAATCAGCTTGTACGCTCATGTGGATATTCTATGAACAAATCCACCTTGCCGATGTGTCCTTAGTCCGCTGGATCACCGTGAATAAAATAAAAAAACTATTGTGCGAAGGAAATCGTCTCAGGTGTATTAGCGTTCAGTTTTGCACAGCATATATGGAAGTGCGGTTGTTCTTCACGAATACTGTTGGACGTGCCTACCAGGTTTTCTCACGATGACCGACTGGAACAAATTACGCACACAATTCAACTGTTAGTCTAGCCATGTTCAGCAATACATAGCTGTGTTCGTAGTCCTATTCGATTTGTGAAAGGCAACACAGCAGCGATAAAGTAGATATGGTACCATCCTCTCCCAGAGCGATCACCCTAGGGAGGGATGAAAGACAGATCTACATAAATTTCAGCTGCTTGTGTGTATCCATGGTACTCTAGAGATCAATTACCATGTAGAGCAAACAGATTTAAGAATGCCAGCAAATTGTTGAATTTTCAATCCTGGATTTAGTCAGGCAAGATAAGGCTAGCCACAAATTCCAGTTGTTTACACAACTTGGGTTTGTAGTGTCGAATCGCCGGCGCTTCAACGAAGCGTAACAGGCAAGATTCAGCCAGCTGACAGAAGCATGGCGCAACGTGAGTTACCGAAGATGACGACAATCAGCCAGACCAGGTAGCTGCGTTGCAAACGCCCGGACAACCAGCACATAAAACAGCGCTTTCCGAATCCATCACCCATTCTGGAATATTAACCTAAAACGGTGACTCTATCACCGTGGTACAAACCTATTGCACGCATTGTGGGGCTCAGTTGTTCAGTGGCAACCAGGGGTCACAATCAAACAATCGTTCAGCAATAAAACCTCGGTGCCTAGCTGCCGTGCCACCTGGAGAAGGTACAAGGGCTGAGATGCTGCCAGGCTGGCCAAGCCCATACAGGAGCAGTCGAAATGCTGAGGTAGGGTTCGAGTCATTGACCTTCCGGTCCGTAAATTGGCACCCTAATCACTGAGCTATCCCGAGCTGTTACGGGTCAGCAGTTGGGCATGTTGATGGCTCTAGAACTCCTCCCGTCGGGCACAGGACGTTCAGACGGATGCACATGAGGCTCAGCGCAAACCGTATGTAACAGTGCGAGAGTGTCCATCGGTGTACTTCGATGTGACATGCCGGTCCGGAAATGGATGTCGGCCCAGGTGTTCTGGTAACTACATATTTCGGGGTTGCCTAACCGTCCATATACCTGCACTCGACGTCACGTTGCACATAAGTGTCATCATATTATCGGACATTGAAAAAAAACAATGGGATCATGTGAATGAATTATCATGATGGTCGTGATAGGGGCTGCGAAAATGATCACTGCGACAGTTCAGGCTCACCAGCACCAGATGATTTCCACCGAACTTCCAAAGTATCAAAAAACGTCCGCAGTTGGGACAGCAGGCGGTCTAAAAAGATGCACTATGACAGTATTATACATGAGTTCAGCCATAAAGATGTCTCCACATATCGTAGCAACGGACGGGGAGAGGTGGCTCAGTGGTTGAGGCGCGAATTTACCGGAAGATCCTTGGTGCGAACCCGATCTCTGCCTCTTGACTTACTCTGTCTAGGCTTAGGCAACCTGGCAATATCCCAGCCCTTGTGCCTCCTTCTGGTGGCATGGCAGCTGAGCACCGGAAGAGTGTTACAGCTGAACGTAACAACGGACAAAAACGATACCACACTACGCACTGGGTACTTAGCCTAGCTTCATCCGCAACCCCGATCTCGAATGTTATTACGAACGCGAAAGCATTCCCTCCTGGTAAATGTTTTGTTTGAACAATCTGTGAAATGTGGCTCGAACGCTGACCCTGGTGCAGGGTTTACGGATTGGTACCATGTTATTATTGCCTATGTAATTATTGTTGGTTTCATACGTTTCAACCTACCATCGTATAGGGCGTTACTCTACACATTCGATACGGCACAATAGGGGCTATGGTTTGGGGATTAATCGGAATGTAGTCGGTTTACTGTCGGTCCGGTAAGACATACCTGGTAATGGGGTAATATAAACCGGACAACCCACGGATCAGAACACTACAATTTTACAAGAACAAGCAATTCATCCAAAAATTGCTTTCAACCAACTCATGTACACATCCCAAAACTACCTGAGTTCTAGTCGGACAATTCAACCCTGTCTGGGTCACTCAGTGTTCGGTTGCAAAGAACTAAAAATGGTTTATAAACAGCCGAATGAACGCAGTTCGACGGCTGTCGTGTAAAAAAATCATTCAGCTGTAGCACCCTTTCGGTGCCTAACTGCCATGCCAACCGAAGGTTGCACGGGGGCTGGGATACTGCCAGGTTGCCCAAGCCTAGACAGGGGAGTCGAGAGGCAGAGGTTGAGTTCGAACGACGGACCTTCCGGTCAGTAAATTCGCGCTCTAACCACTTGGGCCATCTCGCCCTGTCGTGTGATTTCTCGTTGAGCCACTAAACTGATATCACCTGTACCTACATCCGTATTCCTTGATCTCGGGCAAGCTTACGAGCTGAGGGTAAATACTGCAGCCAAATGGCGTCGATGTTCCGAAGATGCCCCCCCCCACCATGCCTCGTTATTTCAAACACTACCAAGTTAACTTTTGTGAGCATCAAGTTGCTGACTTCTGGAGTTGAGCGATTCTGTCCGACTCGACTGAAGAAAAATACCTTCAGCTAATCCTAATAATAGATAATCTTTCAGCTGTAACATCCTTCCGATACCTAGCTGTAATGCTACCCAAAGTAAGCACAAGGGTTGGGATACTTCAAGGTTGCCCAAGACCAGACAGGGGAAGTCGAAAGGCAGAGGTTGGGCTCGAACCACGGACCTTCCGGTCAGTAAATTCGCGCTCTAACCGCTTGAGCCATCTTGTCCTCAAAATTACAGAATTACTGATTTCCCTGAAAATATCTTCAGGGAAGTCGGTAATTCTGAAATCGAAATAATTCTACCCATGAACGATGGTTCACCGCAACGGAATGCTAAAGACGACACGACGCCCAACCGTGATAGACGTCACTTCCAACATTCTGACGAAGGTTCGCTCGGCAGCTGCGTTACTGCTAAGTCGATGTCACACGTCACACCGTCGTCCTGTTATTCCGTCACCGCTACGTATGTGACAACAGCTACATCGCCTTGAGCATATTTCAGCCCCTTCCTTAATCGTAAATATTGTTAGAAACTCCGCCAGTTACGAGAAACTGCAAGTCTAAATAAGATCATATAATATATCATATCATATCATATGTCTGGAAACAAAACAAACAAGGGATTCAGCTGGGTTCCAGGTGAGTCTCTCGAAAAACCAAACTAGTTTGTAAATGAGTGTATTTCGCTAATCATATCAACAAATTTCTTCAGGTTCTTCGTTGCTTCTAGCAGACTGAATCGCACAATTCAATGCATCACAATAGTCGCTGGATATATATATCACATGCTGATAAAATCCTACACAATACAAGCCATCAAGATGAACTGAGCATCGAGCTTGTTACACGTCAGTGATGTGGAAGAGTAGAAATGGTTGTCATTCTTAGGTGACTTCAGAGCCTGGGAATAACGCATCATGTTGAAACAGACGGTTCAGAAATGTACCACGTGCTTTCGTAAATGGGAGATAAAGAGTTGCATGTATTCATCACGCGCTAATTTAAATTGACTCAACCTAGAAGCCTTGTATCAAAACTCCTTCCCCACCCCTGGTGTCAAATGATCTGTATACGAAATCCCGATGAGAGCAGAAATGACATTTGATTACTTGTAAGCCGTTAATCCGATCAGGTGTGACGCATACACTGAAAAGCAATTTTATAAGGTTCCCAAAAACCGTTGAAGCCAGTCGTCGAACATATACCACTCTCCAGTATGGGGGCAACATAACCCCAAAAATAGGTGCTTTGGGTACATTCTGTCGAAAAATGCGGGAACTCTCAACCTACCTGAATAAGTTGAAGCAGATCGAGAATTACCGAGGTCCCCTGCAGATGTTCAGCCAGTGGGGTATCGTCACAACAATGTTGCAAAATTAAACAAGCATTTCCCGCCAGTGGTTCGTCGCGCGGCTGGGTTGGACCGGAACAGACACTGGACTTATGACTGCTTGGCGGAAGCACGCCTCCAGAAGATGGAGGCAATTTGGCACGGATAATGCGAGCCAGTCGTCGTACACGTCGGCGATCATCACCAATAAAATAACGCATGCGAATTGAATGACTTGTGGCAGCGGCTAGGCTCCGTATACAACCGCTTAGCATGTGAGCCGAGAGCTGGTGATCCTGGTCACGATTGGAGTCGGAAGTTGAGGACAAGGTAGAGTCATCCTTTGATTGGCCTCCGTTCGTATGATGCGATTTGTGTCCTGAATTT
The DNA here is from genome assembly GCF_000715545.1 of Opisthorchis viverrini. Classification (NCBI taxonomy): domain Eukaryota; kingdom Metazoa; phylum Platyhelminthes; class Trematoda; order Opisthorchiida; family Opisthorchiidae; genus Opisthorchis; species Opisthorchis viverrini. The sequence goes on along the minus strand of NW_008751984.1, from coordinate 155,973 downwards.
GGTATCGAGCTGGAGGGTAGCCAGGAAGTTTTCCAATCAAGTCAAGTTTTATGCATAACCAGGTGGTCTGATTTCAGGGTTCACAGTTCACACAAACAGATTACGACATATGGACAAGCCCATCTAGTAGAATATAATATATTTACCGCTAGAGGAGAGTTGACATGAAGTGCATTTTAAACATTCAGATGGAGTTCGATCATTCAAACACCTCAAGATATCGTAAAGGTTACGGCGCAAACTTACTGACCCCTAGGTCATGGTTCAAGCCCAACGCTGGCATCTCGACTGCTCCTGTCTAGATTTAGTCTTTGTGTTGCGTTCGGGTGGTGCAGCAGTTAGGCACGGAAAGTGTTAAAGTTGAACGGTTGTATTATTGATAATTCAGTAGACGGAGTTTGGCTAAGGTTGTGGAACAGATGGCTACCTGCCAACACAAAATTCAAGCCAAAGACTGGTCAGTACAACTGCGAGGTCACTCAAGCAATTTTGTGACGACGTCAATGGAGTAGAACTCCTACCTAGCTTCCTCCATCACAGTGTTTCAAAAAATTCGCTACTAGTTTTCTTTCAAAGATATTCCTACGAATAAAAATCCTTAAAAGAAAAGGGCATTCCCAATTTTTACCGCGCTCCTACAATAGGTAAAGTATTTTCCCCGGTATCCATGAAATGAGTTCACGATCGAGATGCAAAGGACTCTAAAAGGCACAAAGACATCGTTGCTACATGTTAACTCCTCGCGGTAGCAGATGAACCGCGAGAAGTCATAAATCTACAGAAACATGAAGTGGAGCCCTTGTCACATGAAATTGGCAGTGTGATTGAGGAAAGATTGGGGAATCCCGGTCCTATTCCACATTCAAACAGCCTCACAATTGTTTCACTCAAGTACTCGGTTCGTTCAAAACAGAAATATGCGGCCATTTTATACGGCATAAAAACAGCGCTCGTCCTGCCATGAGTTTGCTCTATTGGCACACTGCGCTATTTCACCGACGCGTCGGGTATCCGTACGCTAGTGTGGCTAGAGTATAGATGGCGTACAGATGGTTACCGTCAAAATTGTTAACTGAAACGAGACGCGACAGATATTGATGAATCCAATCGGTAAGTCACAATCGGTGCGAAATGTTTGTCACTACTCCTGCTCCCTTGTTTGCGATAGAGCCTTCAAAAGATGGATCACGAGGGAATACAAAATGGGAGGGGACATAGTAGTTAGCCTTCTCAGGAGGGACGGCATCAGTGTGTCTGTTCTCTCTTCAGGGAAGGGGATTGCATATTGGGTTGTGACTGACAATTCTCCGTTGCTACCTTTTGAGATACTACTATGAAGCACCGGTGTTACCATCAATGACGACGACAAAGGATCGACAAAAGGTCCGTGGAATTCCAAAGTACTCAATAAAAATGGTTCGGGTTTTCGTCCTTCAACCTTGCTCTGCGTGCAGTCCCTGAATATTGGTGCACAAGGATGGACAGAGACTTCCTACTGATAAACTAATTGTAGAAAAGCATAAGATGTGAAGTTATCACGATCGACAGCATGAAATCAGTGTTCAACACTGATTTATTTGAAAGCCTTATTTTGAAAAAAGAATAAAGGTGGACGTGGAAAGGACTTAAACTAGCTTACTGCAATCATTCCGAGGCGCCTACACTTTCAAACACTCATTCAGGCAATCTGGATGAAACTGAACAAGATGTCAAGTACAGAGAAATGATAACGTGTCTCTTCTCGGGGTGCTCATCTAAGGAGATGCCAATGATCAGCACAGATGAATTTGTTGGTAATAGCATTCATAGTTCGCTGCGAAGTCATGGATTGACCTCCCCTCCGATTCGTTGCAAGGTTGTGCGCGAAGAGTCTTTATGAAGCTGATATCCTTTCCATCCGTGACTGTCACGCAAAGCGGGTGCGAGAGCTGTGACACTGCCAGGTTGTTCAGGGAGGACGAATCCAGAAACTGCGAGCCTTCCGGTCAGCAGCTTCTCATCTTAACCAATGAGCCATGTGGAGCTCATGTGACAGTTTGTTCCAAAGCATCGACCACACTGGGGACAGGTATACATTAGTGCAGATAGGATGGATTGCTACTGGGAGAGGTTGCGGATTTTGGGGAGATCAAACATTAAGTTGTGGTCGATGGCCTAGTTAGGAGCAGGTGAGATGCCCGGTTTGGGTTCCAACCATGGACCTCACGGTCACTAAGTTCGCGCCTTAGCCACTGAGCAACATGTAGCCGGAAATTCCTAGTAAGACGTCTGTTACGACATTGGCTAACCAGGTGCATCAGTGGCGAGAAATTTAAACACTGCAGGGGCTTCTGATCTCCAAGTACGGATAGAGCGCCGAAAAACTCAGCGGGTGGGAAACGAATCTATTGGCCGCAAGGTCTATGGTTCGAACTCAATTTTGGTATTTATTAGGCTGCCGCTGTCTAGCTTGGAAGAACATGGAAGTGCCTCAGCTTTCGTGCTTCCTTCAAATTGCGCGGAAATTATGTATCAAAAGAATGCCACCGCCGAAGAACTATTCGTTTGTTTAATGCGGCATATCACTGATTCTCGGCTAGCGGCTCCAACTAAGCAGCCGTAGCTGCGTGGCCAGTATTAAAAAAGCGTGGAAACCTGCAAAAAAGGAAAGTCAGCATGAAAACTCACCATGAATCTAGAATGGCTAAAAGTAGGCGACTACGATCAGATGGTAGATTATTCGGATGTTGTCCATTTGCTTGAATCGGTGAGTCGTCCGGTTCGTTCAGCCACGACAGAACCTAAAAGGACAAAATGACAATATACTCGACAGTATTGGCACCAAAAGCATCGGAAGACCTCCTCCGATATTGTTAAGGCGACAAAGACACTAGCAGTGTATTACTTGGAACAAAAATGATACGCCACACCGACGATGAGACTATGGATGCCAACAATGAGTACTCAGGTGCCCTTCATAGTGGGTCGAACGTTGAGATCAACCAGGTTCAGACTAACTAGGTATACAACGTATTTTAGTGGGTGTTTCTTCCTGTAAATGAAGTCGATCTACGCTGAAAGGCTGAGAAGCACTGTGCATCTGTTTCATCTTTATTAAAAACCATCAGTAGTGCGCATCTAATGAAACTTCAGGAAGTTGCAACGCCGCAACATCACATGGCTAAACTTGATGGGGATCCCGTGACCAAGGAATGAGTGGCGCTGTATCTTGCCTACATGCGAGTTGATATCGCTGCTGTTCTGCCGATTGTAGTCGAAAGGTTAAGTGTGCAACCACTAGTCGGCTTCGAACATTCAGAGCTGTTCTGCCGATTGTAGTCGAAAGGTTAAGTGTGCAACCACTAGTCGGCTTCGGAACATTCAGAGTTTCGTGAGATGCGCACTGCTGATGACTACCAATAAGGATGAAACAGCTGTATAGTGCTCCTTGGCTTTTCAGCATCAACTGGGTGCACTTATAATACGAAATTTCCATTAAAATACCCGAATCCCCTCAAACTATTAGACATCGGTGTTTGCGTCGCATGTGCTTGAGTTTGGGCGTTCAACAAACGCCAATTGCGCAGATGATTCAACTTGAACAAGAAAGACCGTTCACAATGAACGTGATGACAGTCGACGCCAGGAGGACTAGTGTGAGGCGATAATTGATGAAACTGTAGTATGGAAATGCATTTCTGAATCGTCTCGTCCAGTTGACAATATACTGACCGCGTGCATAGCGGTTCTTCAAAGATGGTATTGAGTGGTATGATTACATGATAACCTCTCGCATCTTAAACTCTCAGAATTACCTGGCATTCATTAAACAGGAACAAAGCTAGTTTCATCACCTCCTGCCAGTATCTGCACTAATTGAACGGGGAAGTGAGCTGGATGGCTTCCCCCAAGGCCCACTGTACATTCATTGGTAATTGACCAGATTGGTGTTGACCTGCTCACCGACCTTGGCAACCGACTTACAGACGTCTCGTCACCATTCGAGGATTAAAAGATGACAAAATAAATAATCGTTCGGCTGTAACACCCTCTTGGTACCTAGCTGTCGTGCCACCAGGAAGCACGAGGGTTGGGATACTGCCAGGTTGCAAAAGCCTAGACAGGGGAATTCGAGATGCAGAGGTCGGCTTCGAACCTTGAACCTTCCGGTCAGTAAACTCGCACTCTGCCCACTAAGCCACCATTCGAGGAGACATCATGAGAATGCTGTTGGTTGGGTAGTCCATCCCTTCGTGTTTGCGCTAAGATAGTTGGCAAAGAGCACCTTTGAGCTATAACCTAATTGGATTCTGAAAATCATCGCACATGCGTTTCGACTGGTCCGATCGTAACCTGTGTTGAGTTGTGGTCTGACTCGGGAGAGGTTCGGACTCGACCTCCGCGTTCTGAGTATAGTGGTGTAGCCAACTAAGCTACTGGGGTGGGTGATACTCCAGTAGAATTATGTATTAGCTTACCTGCCTTACCGGAAACTGCGTAGGTTTGTGAAAATATGATTGACAGTATAACAAACTAGTTGCTCCTGGTGAAGTTTCTATGCGGCAATAAACTAGAAAAATACTGTCTACGAGAGTCGATCAATCATAGCAATCACACGAATAGCACGCAAACCATGCAATTTGGAATTCCAATCACAGCTAACTGTTACCAGGTTCCTAGAAAAATTATAGAGCATTTTGATCCATTACGCAGCCTAGGCACCCAAGTTCACCATCCTCTAATCCAGTGCCATTGAATCAACAGTCAACGTTGTTCAGTTTGAGTAGCCAACCCCCGACCACCATTTTTGAGCAAACGTTGCCAAATCATCATAATAATAACCGTTCAGGTATAACACCAATTCGTCAACTAGCTGCCATGCCACCCGAGGGAAGCACGAGGGCTGAGATACCGCGAGACTGCTCAAGCCTAGGCAAGAACAATCAAGATGCAGAGTTTGGGTTCGAGGCCCGGAGCTTCCGGTCAGTAAGTTCGTGCCTTAATCACTGAGCTATCTCGAGTTCTGATGCATCTAAGATGCAGAGTTTGGGTTCGAGGCCCGGAGCTTCCGGTCAGTAAGTTCGTGCCTTAATCACTGAGCTATCTCGAGTTCTGCATGCATCTAAATGAAAAGCGGTTGGCAGCGGTGTACACACTGTTTCAGCCAGCCACGTGAGACTTATACAATCAGCTTAACCACTTAACTCTGAGTTTACTTGAGACGGTTTGTGCGTTTCCCCTTTTCTGGGGGTTCAAAAGTTTGCCCGTTGCGAATATGGATAGGTCTTTTTGGTTCGAACACCGTTTGAAGACGGAAAAGAAGAAAAATTACAAAGTTCAGGGGATCGCCGCAAAACATTATGTCTAAATGAAATGATGTCAAAGAATAAGCACAAAAATTCATCTGCTTACGCGTTCAGCGGAACATAAGGGCAAAAGTCGGCCTGCCAGAGCAGTAGCAACCGCTCGTAACTCGGGCCCGTGCCCTGGTTGGTCGAGCACAACACCGACACCAGCCAACAGGGTATCCGCCAACCGCCTGGAGGCATTCAGAAGGGTTGAGAGTGAGTTTGAGGAGGATGTGGAACCAGGACCCAGACTGCCGACACAGATGTTGTGCAACAGACGACAGGTTGAACCAACAAGTAGTGCATGTCTGGTGGAGTGGTGAAATTCAAGAAAACGATAATTAGAGAAGATTAAAGGTAGATTGACAAGTGAATGGTTAAGGTAGTGGGAAAATCCAGTTGAGAACTCACTCCGGATCTGTGAGTAACGGAGCATGCTGTGTCAGGCATTCGGCCAAGGCGGTAAGAAGTGGCTGCCTTCGTTGGAGAATATTTGCTCGAAGAGATGTGTCATGACAGGCGGCGGATAGGCCATCCAACAGACTAGCCAGGCATCGTGCCGTGGTGGTGATGGAACGATTGTTGCGATTGGTAACGGACACAGCGGCTTCGATCAGAGATAACAAGCTTTCGAGGTTGGACACAGAAGACCGAGCAGAAAGCTGTAGGAGAGCAAAAGGGTGAGACTGAAGTCCATTATCCAAATATGGGAGGTGAGTCAAAGCGGGAGTGGGAATTTGTAAATTATATTGAAAAAACAGATCAGACAGTTTCAAAACCTATGAGGTTTTTCGGATAACCACCAGATAACCATTAGGAAGAGTTGTCATGTGACGGGATCAGTATTACTGATATCCAGAAAAAAAGGACGTCAAAGAGGATTAATTGAAGTACAATATACGAGTAGTACTCCTTACCAGAAAGCCTGGACTTTCGGTCAAGTTCTCCAACAGACGAGCTGCTCTGGCTGCACAGATGGCTGACATGGCTGAGGAGGAATTGCTGTTCAAACTGGTTCGCCGGTTGACTTCACAAAAGCTCAAACGGGCTTTCAAATCAGCTCCCACAGGTCGGCCTATGGTCCCGTTGCTCAGAGGTGTGAGTAGAGTTTGACCCAAGGACTCAGCTAAGCACACCGCAATCGCATCCAAGAGTGAACTGGACCCAACAGCACTGAGCAAAGCTTGGCGTCCACTGGGTTGAGAAGTCAGCGTGACCAGAAGATCCAAAGCAGAACTACGAAGGGCCTCCAATTTATGACGTGTTCGTGCCTCGAAGGATGAGCGCGAGCCACTAGATGAAAGATAATGGAAGAGATAAAAAGCGCTAAGGTTTGAAGATGCACAAAGATCGATAGGCGTCAGGACACGCGTTGTATTACCAACAGACCCGATGTACCCGTCCGGCAACCACTGTTCTGATGTACGAGATAGTGAAACCCATGTTATTGGAAAAGACTTGACTAGGCCTTTCATTTGCTATTCGGGCGAATCAGCTCGCATACACTAACTTAGATTCACGGAAATGCGCTGAAACATTAAAGGCAAATCAAGCAACTCTCTCGGTCCACGATATCCGTGTTTCCAATCAATGAAAAACAACAAGCCAACGCTATCCCAGTATGATAAAACAAACACACATCCTCGTCTGATGTGACACAAAGCTAGTATGATAAATCGTCGGTTTTCTTTTAAACTGAACGGCCGCATTCTCATCCGCTTGACTAGCAACGGATTTCTAAGTCACTAGAGAGATCTAAATTCTTCAGAGAACATTTGATGATCGTTCAACCGCAACATCCTTTCAAAGCATAGCTCTCATGCCACTGAACGGAGCACGAGGACTAAGACAGTGCCAGATTACCCAAGTCTAGATAGGAGCAGTCAGGGTGTTAGGGTAGGATTCGAACCACGGAGCTTCCACTCAGTAATTACGCGCCTTAAACACTGAGCTACCTCGAATCCAAGGATAACTTAGTACCATACTGTCATCTGCTACAGCCAAAAATGCTTCAAATCACCAATATATGATCTGAGCACTGTACTGTCTGGAAGTTTTTACTGGGTGATCTGCTATGAGTTTGGGGAGCAACAGAGCAAACCCTATATGGAATTGGATTTTGTTCACTGGTGTTTGACGTATATAAGAGGACCGTGAAAGACCGACTCTCATACAGCAAGGGAACAGAAGTGGCCCGTTGCCAAGATGAGAATCCTCTCTTATTAGACTGTTAAGACCAGTCTGGCAAAACCAAGACAGTAAGAGACAAAGTTGCAACCAATGGAGTACTGAAACGAAGCGAACACGGATGGAATTCTGCTCGCGATCAAGTGCCACTCCCCCCCCTCCCAACGAGCAAGAACGGGTTACAAAGCATCCGCCTCAGAAACTGCATATACCAATCACCCAAATGTTGAGCGCTACCGCCAGTGTATCATTCAATACAACTGAAACCGAAAGCCCTGGCGCTATTCAGAGGCCACTTGCCGTGCGCCGTTGCATTAGAAGCCAGACAATTACGTCCTTATTGGGCGGAATCCGGCGCCAAGATCGCTTTACCGTTCTCAGTTAGGCACTACCACGGTCAATAAAGAATAACCCAGACATGGTTGGCCAGATCAAGCCGCTTGCCCGTTCAGCATCAGGCAGAGCCCTGACTGGCCGAAAGTGCAGACCCAATAGCCAATCATGATTCATTATCCGCTGGATGCCGGTTGCAAATTTTGCATCTAGAGGGTGACCGAATTTCCAGAATGTCGTCGCTACATACACTCTAAAAACGACGCGCTGGAAATGTGTTTTAGCTTGGTTTTGGGTGTTTAATAAACTTTGTGCGCCCTTGGTGGTTGTTTTGCTGAAATTACTAGTTTGGAAAGATCGAACTGAGGACTGAGTTGAGGCATATCCATATGGCATCGATTATTTGGTTCTCTGCGCGTTTCTGCAGGCCCACAAAAATAAACAAAAAGGGTTAGCGTATTATGAAAGAAAGAGGTTGCTCACCTGGTTTTCTCGGACGACGAGTCATCAGATATTTGGTTCACAACCTGTGCTACAAAGTCTGTGGACAGAATTGTGCACTTCAAAGCCATTTGAATCAAACCAGGCTGTTCGACGACCAAAATACGCTGGTTTTCGCCGCACTCTCTCGTCAACAGCGAGGTTAAATTGAGTAAAGCCAAAAGCCGATCTGTCAAGTCGCCTTGTTTCGAGTCTGTTTTATTGACAGGTTGAATGGCAGGTTCTGAAGTAGTTTTAGCGCAGTCACTGGTTGGCGAGAGTTGGTCAAGTTCTTTACATATCTCCTGAACAGGAAAGAAGTGGAAGTCATGTATAGGTCAACATAAATTACAAACGTGCAGAATGTAATGAGATGAAAATCCCTTCCCATTGATACTGTTGATAATGAATTTGGTTAGAACATGAAAAAACGAAGCTGAACTTTGCAAATACTGCACAGGAATTCGCGTACAAATGAGGGTAGTTATCAAATTTGGGTTCAAGCGTAGCGTCGATAGGAGCACTGGTATTGCGCTTACCTGATAAGCCCCAAGAAGGGCGAGACCGGGTGTCGGCTGTCGAAGAGTTTTAAGCGCTACTCTAGGAGCTAGGTTAAGTTTTACAGCAGCTCTTCCAAATTAGATGAGTTCCGAATAGTAATACAAGCGCATATAATAGGAATGAAGAGGTGAATGGTGCGAACAGTGAATTGAACCAGGAAATCCCTCGGCACAATTCACAGATTTACTTTGAATGCACGTGTTCCAAAGGATTTCAAACACGCACCTTCTAAGATGACCAAAATCGTAAATAAGCATCAATCAGGCTGGAAATAAATAATATAGTTTAGAGACTGTTGGAACTGATACAGGTTTTATGAATCACATCGAGCTGACAAGTGCTTGCCTGGTTAAGTGTGCGGGATAACCAAACAAGGCTCGAATATACGAATGTCGATTGCTTGCGTGACAGAAGAAAACTTTACAGCCCAGAAGATATGCTATATCCCTACAATTTATCCGGTGTCAAGAAAACGGGCTAGAGGAGAACAGTTTACGTTGTTATCGTCTACACTATCGATAGAATATGTTGACAGATACCCTCTGGTAATTACTTCGTTACTTGAACAATGTAGCAGTTAGATATTTGAAGCCAGAGTGAACCGTCAGGATTTAAATCCCGCAAGACGAGTGAAAATGCCAATTGACCACTCAAGGAGCCGGTCAATACGCGACCACGTGATGTGACTATATCCTGTCTGAGTGAGAACTGATTACACTGTTGTTCACCCGCTCGTGGCCAAACGTTCAAATCTTCAACCAGTGATCGGAGGGTTGAGGGTTCGAAACTCTGAGTTTTGTGGGGATGCGTACTACTGATGATCCGCATTAAGGATGAAACAAGTACAAAGCGCTTCTCGGCCTTCCAGCATGGATTGGCTCCATTTACAGGATGAAATCATAATTTTCACTCGAACTCCTCAAACTATTATCAGTTTAAACTATCACTGTGAAATTGATGGACTGGGTCAATACGATCCATCGAATTCGCTGAAGATTCGTGGACCCGAAGATCCAGCTTGATTCGGAAGTACTTATACGTTACGCTCAATAGCACACCAAATCTAAGACCAGTGTAGAACACCTTGTAAGGTTACACGTGAACCGGCGACTAGTATGGCAAATCCACTGGCTAAATTTCAAGCCCAAAACCTGGTGATTGGTCGGACATCAGTAAAGACCGACGGCTCGTCATGCTAAGCAGCCTGACCGGTCAAAAGTAGTCAGACTGTCTAAGTTGAGAGCCGGTAAAAAGTACATCACCAGCTGCACAAGACTTGGTGAAAGCTTGGAGTTTACAGCACCTGGAAATATCTTTCTTGATAGCTTGCGTATTTTGAGATATGGGATGTAACTAGAAGATGTCAATGACAAAAACCATCAGTTGTATTCCGGGAATTTCCAAACGGGGGATGAAAATATTTCTCTCTGAGTGCCGTCCGCAAAGAAGCTCAAACACTGTTGGTAAACCTTGTGTGATCACCAGCCTCCGATCTGTGCGTTATTGCGGTGGACTAGGTGGAACCTAGATTGGCTCAGCCTCAAGTCCTTCGAGCTACTGCATTCGGAGCAGAAGAGTGTTTTAAAATCCATCCATTGATGTGTAGTTCCAATCAAGACATGCAGTAACTCTTTCGTAAACACAGGCGCACGATGTACATTCGATGTACATTCGATGATCAGTGTTTCATGTGACGTTAACGTTTACTTTCCCTCAGTTTTAAAGTCCAGGTAAAAACTTCTGCATTCACTGGTCATGAGACAAAAGGAAAACTTATGAAGATAGTCTAGTATCGTCTGACTTCACCAAATTTCCGCGGTGGCGATTTGAAACAAGTGGTAAGTTGTACGTAAGCAGATTGCAGACCGAACCTAACACCATCAAGACAACGGCCCCGTGTAGCAAACCGAGTTCGCACTAGTTCAATCCACTTCGGAATTTCACATGCCACGAGTGCCACCACACCCAAACGGTACGTGAGAGGTATAAATTTTTAAACAGATTCTATTCACCTGTTGAAACCGATGATCCGAGATCACAAACACAGTTCAACTGGTCTGGTGGTGAGACTGGTCCTTCGGTTATGTTTTAACATTCCTAGGCTTTAGGTTATCGACTCTACCTTGACTGGTATTTTCTTACCGGTTCGATTTTTCCGTTACACGAGCTCAGCTGAGCGTGACTGAACAGTTTGATCATTAACTGAACAACACGAGCTACTGACATTCTATTCTATATCACAGACTGCATTGTGTTGCAGTGTGTTGTGAAAGGCGGGTCAATCGATCGATACAACCAAGACAGTTGCTGGGTCGTCGTTCGAGGCAGTTGGTAAAACCAATGACAGGTTCGCCTGTTAGAACTTCATAATTCAGGTGAGCCCAGTGTGCGCCTGTGAAGTTGTGGCGGCAAGCTCGACTCCCGCGTCAGAATTCGGGGTTCCCATTCCGGAACACCCAGAGCATATGCACTGCTACTTAAACACGATTAAACCAGTAATTCCTCTTTTTGCCATAGATTTATCGAGATTTATCGGAATAACTAAGCCGGGAAGGGAGGATGTGATTCTCTGTGACGATCATTGTATAGACCAAGATAAGTGGTGACTAGCACTAACTAACCGAATGCGAATAACTTGGGTTCGACTTATGAGTAGTGCGAGCCACCAGATAACTTTTGGTATGCACTATGGGGCTCAGCAGTTCAGTTGTATCAACCTAAACCGACAGTTATGGCTCACCAATTGGACCGGTTGGTGGCTGTAAAATTAAACCATTCTGTATTCAGGGGGAGAGGTGCCTCAGTAGTTAGATCGCGAATCTACTGACCGGAAGGTCCGTGGTTCGAACCCGACCTCTGCCTCTCGACTTCCCATGTCTAGGCTTGGGCAACCTGGCAGCATCCCAGCCGGTGGCATGGCAGTTTGGCGCCGAAAAAGATGCTACAGCTGAACAATTTTTTCGGCTCTTATTCCCTCGGACTCAGGCCATGTAGAAAACAGTCGGTGGAATGCACATGGGGTTCAGTCCAGACAGCATGGCAGCGCATTACCAACTACGCACGTCGGCTTTAATCGAAGTGATAGGCCAACCTTGAAAAGAACGCGAGCCCACCACATGTGAGATAACGGATTTAAAAAGTTAACAGAAGTCACAACAAAATATCGTAGACATCACAACTAAAGACCGGATTCGTGACAGTTAACGCCAACTTGCGGCTTCCTACCGACACCAGCATTTGAGGAGGAATGGAGTGTAACCGTAAGGCAACTCGCGTATACTACTCTCGATAATTGCACTGTAGTGGGGGCAACTCCACTCAAACCTCACTCGGATGCTCGTGCTTGACAATCACATATATCGCCCGATATCTGTCTATTTGTCTATTGACATTTCGCGTGATCAAGGTGCCGGGTATTCGGCGTTCAGACGTTACTCCATACATCGAAGAACGTTGACTTCAGTCTCTACAGTTTCCTTGACTGAATATAAAAGAAATGGCCGCATATTGAAGATCAAGGGAATAATCATGCATTGATAGCGCTGACCAGACCATCCGATCCGTCAGTGGCATCAAATTATATTGTCTCTTCCCAACAGTCGAAACCACGTGTGCGAGTTGCTGTTCCTTTACATCTCAAATTCCGGTGTGCTAGGTATTCGAAATTCGACATTATTATAACTAATTAAGCGATATGAACTAACTGTTATGGAGAAACGAACGAGAGAGGCATGAAAAAAGTAAGAAGTGTTGCACCCGACATGGTTTGTGAAGCGTTCCGGTAGCTAGGGAAACGGCCATGGATTTATTGACTTGGGAACATATAATAATAATAAAACACAACAGCATGATACTTTCGGTGTCCTCTCCTACGGCAGCTTTGCACGCATGGCCGAGACGGTTCAGTGGTTGAGGTGGGAGCGGAGTGTCTGTCGTTGGAACCCAAACTCAGGGTATCTCACCTGCTCCTGTCTAGGTATCAGGAAGGTCAGATTCCTGAAAGCAACCTCGGAATGCCCGGAACCTACTGCTCCACCAAAAACCCAACAGGAAAGCCGGCAAGCATCCAGGCCAGTCAATCATTCAATCAATTCAGCAAAACCTGATGAGTGTTCTTGCACGCCACAGAAGCACGACCGAATGTGGTCAGCGTTCAGGCTTTTCATAGAGACACGATCGATGTTGATGGGTGTTCATTAACGCCTATCAAACAGCCTGGGTTAATGTCAGAAAGTCCAGTTTAAATAGCGTGGGGCCGTTGTAACTTTTGCTCTCGCACTCGTTTGTTCGGAATATAGCGGTTGTGTTCCCTTCTGTGAGTCTTTTTTCTCCGGCATTAAGCGCTGGAGCGGGTCAGCAGCAGATATCACAGATTGACGAATCAGTAGATATAACACTAGGGTTGGTCAACCTGATGGCGTCTCACCTCCAGTGCTTCCTTCGGGTCGCATGGGCATTACAGCCGAATGATTCATCCAATCGCTATTCATTTGCACGCACGTTCTAACAATTTCCCCGCAGTTTTCACACTTTTCGACGTAAAAGCAGTTTAATGGTAAGGCAATATTACTAAAAATTCGTCACGAGTTTCAACATTTCATAAGGGATATCAACACTGGTAGCACACCCTATCCACCCAGCAGTCTAGCAAACTGGAAATAAGGAGAGAGAGAGAGAGAAAAAAACAACTTCACTCACGTTAACTTCCCTGCCCAATAAAGTGAATCCATTTTTCACGCGGAACAAGGTCTGTAAATCGGTGAAGGTTTCAACCGGGACAGGATCCGGCTTCTTTGATGGCACATTTTTGTTCGTCTGCAACTCATTCTGATGGGCGGAGCCAGAGTGTTTCTTTTTTCGGCCACGACGGTTAGCCCTCGACGAATTGGACTCAGGTTTGTTACGCTCGTCTGTAGAAGGAACTGCGACATTTGGAATCTGAACTGCCGGTTTTTGTCGTGGGACAGAATCAAAAAGACGAATGAGCTGACGCAGCCCCGCACTGTAATAGGCCTGATCTTGATTTGCGCGAGCGAGTTGAGCTAATAAACAAACCAATTGTTGACTAGAAGAGAATAGAAGAGAAGTGAGAGAACACTTCTAAATGCAAACAAACGTTCATACGGGCCAAGTAATAATAGCAGTAATCAATAATAATGTTAGTCAGAGGCCCAGTATTTGATTCGTAATTGCTTTCTTCTTATCAGGAGGTGAGATGGCTCAGTGGTTAAAGTTCGAATTTGCTGACCGGAAAGCCCATGGTTCAGACCTGACCTCTGCATCTCGATTTCCCCTGTTTAGGCTTGGGCAACCTGGCAGCATTCCAGTCTTCTTGCTTCCTTCCGGTAGCATAGCAGCTAGGCACCGAAAGGGTATTACAGCTGAACGATACATTTTTAGAGATTCAGTATTTGACTCGTCCCTGTGGAAAATCAGCCTCTCGGAAGACTACATTCACTCTCAGCAAGAAGTCCAGTCCAGTACAAGTAACCGATAATAGTAATAATGATAATAGTTTGGCAGTAACATAGTTTCGATGCACAGCTGCCATGTCAACCAAGGGAACCACGACGAGTGAGATACAGTCATGTTGTCCGAGCCTAGATATGAGCAGTGAAGATGCTGGGGTTGGGTTCGAATCACGGAATGACAGGTGAGTAATTTCGCGCCTTAAAAACACTGGACTACATTGAGGTCGGAGGTGCACTGTGTATGTATAGATCAAGCAGTTCTACGTACAGGTAGATAGCAGAGAAATACACGACCTCGTATACACGGATGTAGCTACGATGATCTCCTCCGGTTTACCTGTAAGCCGCATGGAAGAGCAGATGTGAGATTCTATCGGAAACAAATGAAAAGGTAAGTTAACAACTTGAATACAATCATAAACCCTGGATTGAGAATCCCTGTCATGATTATCCCCGGAGGAACTGGGTCACCGCTCGCCCGTTCAAAGTATACCAGTTCCAGGATAGCAGTAGACGGGGTACTGCAATTCCCGAATCCCACAGGGCACTGAACATGCAACTAATCGAACCCCTCAAGACCACTGCGGTCTCCATTCTGGTAGTCAAACAGCATGAAAATGGATGTGGTTCGATCGTAGACAATCCGTGAGACAAAGAATGATCTGTGTTACCCAACCACGCCTATCATTCACGGTACACGTATACAAAAGATTCAAACGGTGAAAACAGATCAAAAAGCAGCATTATTGGTTGGCATCGACAATATGATGCTAAAGGAAAGATAAAGGTCTACAGGGATACGAGAAATGCGAACCGATGGGGATCGACTTACCTGGAGGGGACAGAGCTCACTTGTGATCCGTCACCGGTTGACTCTGGTCGAATGGCGCGGGCCTCAAATTCCGCTTCTGCTCTGGCATCGGCTTGCTTCGCTGCAACTGCAGCCTCTGCTTGAGCAACGTATTCCACCAGATAGGCAGGCCATGGACTGTTGACATAACCACCACTACTTGGCTTGGAGGATAGTGAAAAGGCGCGCGATTTTTCATAGGCAAGCAGCGCTTCTTCCGGTTTTCCGAGAGCCATCAAAGCCTTACCCCGGTGGAAATGTGTCTTAGCGACCTGAGGATTCGGCACTGTAGAAGCCTCAAATTCCGCTGAATTTGTAGCTGCAGATTGGCGAAATTCCAGCAGCTGCAGCGCTGTATCACAGTCAGCTAGTGCGGCATTTGCGTCCCCAGAACGCAGATACGCCTTTGACGTGGACGAACAAAGGAATGAAACTGATCAAAACACAGGCAAGTCAAACAAAACATAGCGGTCTTGGTAAAGAATTGGTGGTTTTCAAGCTGGAAAAGTTTCGCTTTTGAAGCAAAAGCATTATCAGTCTAAGTAAGCAGGTCACCGAGTTGGCCAGGTTTTAAGGTAAACGGACAACCAATCAGTAAGACGTTCTCAGATTAGCGCACCAGATCAGTGATGAATGTCAGTTAACAGTTCTTATCGGTTGGTGTGGTTGCATAAATATTGCGTTGATGGGTTGGGGTTGTTTTAAATTAGTTTCGATTGGTTTAGTTCTTTAATCATCCACTTTAAGGTGCTTCAACCTGATGATTCGCCGTGGGCGCCACTGGTAAATTTCGCTAGTCTTTATGGGCTTGTGAGCGTTACGATAATTTAGCTGGGGGAGAGAAGGTTGGTGAGGTTAAGTGCAATCCAAACTACTCCTACTTCTTTTTCAGAAAAGTTTGGTAACACTGAGTAGATTTATTGCCGGCCAACGTTTCGCTTTTGTCATAAAAGCTTCGTCAGGTTCCAAGGTTGGTCGAGATTTAAGGCGGAAGGAGAACCAACCAAGTAAGTCAAACTAAATCTCTGTTGGGTGTCGGTGGAGGGATTTTTGCGTGTTGGGGTGGGTGAACAAGTGTTGGACCGATGGCGAAACCTACATGTGTTTGGGTCCAGCCTAGGGTCCAATACTTCCGGTTCGGTCCACTTGGCGATCCTTCTTGAACGTCGTTTGAGCTTTCTGTCCGTCTGTGCGGATGAGCTAGTGCTAAGACAGTTGTATAATGATTCTACGTGGATTGACAACCACACAGTCACGTGTCAACTCGGCTTACCTAAGACCGCTTTCCATACACTCGTCGGTTCCACACCCTCGATTCTATTCACGCTGTGATGCTTGGTAATTTCCACCGCCTCGGCTATGAGCGGCTGTGGTGTGAATCGCAGTCCCCGTGTTGAAACTTCCAAATACACTTCCAGATCCATATCTAGGGCATACCACCTTCACTGAGTCTTTGGCCAGCGTTTGGTATTCTTTTGCATTCATTAAAGGCTTGTTTACCCTTCTTTTATGCTTACCAATTCCGGTATGCAATTCCCTGGCAGTTTGTCCTGCAATAGTTAGCTTTATACACAGTCCCTAGTCCTTTCAACCAGCAGGGGATCTTTCAATTGCACCAAATTAGCGTTTTCCCCTTCTGAAAAGCTACTCGAATGTTGGCTAAGTTCGACAGTCTTCGAATAACCTCCAATGATCCTGCCTTATATGGAACGACTGCTGTGCTAATCAATTCCTTACTGGGTCTAAATACTGGAGCCAATATCTTTCTTAGTTGACGCCTAATCAAACTCACTGGGTATTCTACTTCTTGAAGCCTGTTGGCAATCTCGATTTGAGCTGCCGTTCGGTCGATCTCTTCCGTGCACATCGCTCTGGCTCTACGAACCTCCGACGAGACAATACTGGTGCAAACGGACTTTGGGTGTGTTGATAAGTAGTTTAAGACGGTTCCTGTGCTTGTTGGTTTTTAGTAGATCGTAGTTTTTTTTATTTTCCCACCAACCTTATGTGTTATACAATCCAGAAAGGGTAATGTACCCGAGGTGGACTCTATTTTCATGCTAAACTTGATGCGTGAATTTAAGCTACTCAGGTAGTCGTGCAAGCGGTTCACGTTATCTCGTTTGATTACAACAAAAGTATCGTCAACATAACATCAAAAAACCTTCGGTGGACAATGATATCCAGCCAAGGCTATTTGTTCGAAGTTCTCCACAGAAATATCAGCTAAAACTGAAGATATTGGAGACCCCATTGCAAGACCCTGTTCTTGTGAGTAAACAGTTGTGTCAAAAACAAACTGATCAAGATTCGAACACACTCCTATGCCCTCAACTATTTCATCCACTGAGAGCGGTGTCCGTTCCCCGAGTGTCATGTCTGTCAGTAACAACCTCTTAGTTACCTCCAGAGCATCTGCCTTAGGGATGTTTGTGTACATTGAGATTATGTCAAAACTCACGAGGACTTCATCCATCTCCAAAGGAAACCCTGCGACCTTACTGGCAAAGTCGTACGAATTCCTAATAAAGGTGCTTGCTTTCCCGGTGAGCGGCTTTAGTATACCAGCTAGGAATCACCAGTTCATATGGTGGCGAGACTATGACATCCACTATTGGCCTTATCGGGACATCCGCCTTGCAGATTTTTGGCAGTCCGTAGAGTCGCGGTTGAATCGCACTTTTTGGGTACAACCGATACCACTTACCTTGCCCTAAATGGTTTATTACGGATCTTAAATATCTACCAACTTTGACCTTACTCTTATTCGTCATTGAAGTAACACTGCTACCAGTAATTTGTCGATAGAGTCCGTCAGCGAGGTGTTGCCTAACCTTTTGAAGATAGTCGCCCTTGTCCATTACTACTTTGGCTTTACCTTTATCCGCCCTGGTAATGACAATACTATCTACCTGTCTCGGTGTTTCAACGCTCTCCGCTCTGAAGGTGCAATATTTGGAGCTCCCGGCCGTTGGGATTCCAGGACCATGACCAATTGTACCTGTAGTTTCTCAGCTTCCGCTGAAGGAAACACCGACTCTACACAGGGAATTATTTCCTACGCTCTTATTACTTTTTTGCTCACACCAACGCATGTCAGCTCGACTGGTCCAAAACCACTATCAACATGCTCACCAGTTCCGCGCCTTCTATTCTATTAAGACTGTGATGCTTGGTGATTTCTATCGCCTCGAGCATCTTTCTCTGTGGCGAGGACTACGGTCTGCGCCACAAAACCTCAACAGTTCCTAAATCTATTTTGTACCCTGTGTCCAGTGCACCTTCCGCAATTCCCGAGACTTGCAGTAACGCTCGACATTCATCTGCGTTTCTCAGAAGCCTGTTTTCTTTCTATGCTCACCGATTCTGGTTTGAAGTTCTCCGGCCGTCTGTTTTATATCGATCTTCGTGCAGTCGTTACAGTTAATTTTGTAGACAGTCCCTAGGCTTCTCACCAGGAGGTGATCCTTCAGCTGCACCAGTGCACAGCATAGAGTGTTTACCCGTCTAGAAAGCTACTCTTAGGCTGGCCGTGTTTAGAATCCTTCAATGATCTCCGATATCCCTAAATAATAGCAGTCCCAATCCAATCCCTGTTGGGTTTCGCTACCGATACCAGCACTCCGCGCAATGGACACTTAACCAAACTAGCTGGATATACACTACCCCGAGATTTGTTTTTTACTTCATTTTACGCCACTGTCTGGTCAGCTTTTTCTGCGCACAGGGTCCTTGAGCGCCCAAACACTGATTACGTGATAATAGCGAATACCAACTTCGGATGAGCAGACGGGTTGCTCAAAAGTGCCGCAGTGTCCATTGGCTTCTCGTACACTGTGGTCCTTAGTTTCACTCGACCCTATAAGTCATGCAGTCTGAAAAGACCAGTATACCTGAAGTTGACTCAATCTCCATACTAGATTTGTTGCGTGGATTCAGGTTATCCAAATAGTTGTAAAACTCACTGAACTTAACCCGTTTAATCACGACGGTGTCATCTACATAACGCCAAAATACCTTGAGTGGGTTACAAATCCGGCTAAAGCTTTCGGTTCAAAATTTTCCAAAATTATATTTACCAAAACCGGGGATAGTGGGGATGTCATTGCTAGATCTTGTTCTTGAATAAAAAGAAACGAAATGGGTGAGATTCAGACGTGCTTCTATACCTTCGACTATTTCATCTATCGTAAGTTGTGTCCGTTCTGAAAGGGTAGTATCTGCTAGTTACAGTCGCTTAGCTACTTCCAAATGATCACCTTTTGGCACATTCGTGTATAACAAATTGACATCGAAACTCACAAGAATGTCATCCGGTTCAACCATGACACCCGTTACTTTGTTGGCTTATCTGTGTGAACTAAGTATCACTGTACATTATTTGATCTAATATGAACGATGAGGGTCTGCATAAAAAAGAAACACTAGATAATTTACCATAAAAGTGAGAACGCACCTGTGCTCTGTTTGTGTACAAAATTTCCCAATCCTTGCAAACCTCAATTGCTTTACTGTACAAATCCGCAGCACGTCGCCAATCGCCAGCTTTGAAAAACGTGTTTGCACGCTCCTTGAGCTTTTCGGCTCGACTTCGCTGGCGTGCACGTCGTTCTGCTCGCTCAGTGGCGTCTTTCTCCACGGCCATTTTGAATGCCTCTACAGACATTGAATTTGGTTGCTGTTCTTCTAAGATTGAAAGATGAAATAAGGTGTAAAGTAATGCCTGATATAGCACAACGCGAAAAACCCGCGAAACGTCGTGTAAGGCGAGAGTGTAGTTGAGAGAATGGGGTACGGAATAGGTGCTTTCAGGAAAGACTGTAAAGAGCTCCGATCAGTATGCATGGGGCTTATTTTTGGCTGAATACTCCTTCGGAAGACCAGTGGGAAGGTTAGTTCAGTGCCCGTAGTCGTCGACGCAACCCATTTCCACAATAATTTGTCTCCTATGAATTGAAAACCGGTTAAATGTGATTGGTGGATTACCTCGACTAATTAGATTGCTCATTCGTTCACAACGGAATAATATACGATTGTTTTTCACCAAAAGCCGAGAATGAGTTGAGTAGGACAATTTCTTGGTCAAAAGGTGATAAGACCATCGGAGACCGAACTTGAAACTTAGAGGATTACGCTGAGAACCCACTAGCTCGAAAGCACGACAAAGCGAGAACTGATCACAACAAAACTATGGAACCAACCGATGGTACTGTCGCATCAGACTTTCAGTGTATCCTGATGGTTCTCATTCAGTCTTCATAAAGCGCTCAGTCGTATCCTTAGTGAACATTTGGATGACGCGTTGACTGGCGCGTTTTGATCCCCAGCTAAAATTCGTCACCTGAACTAGTTGGGAATAGCGTGTAGACTAACTGTTTCAAAGCCGTTGTGTTGATCTGACCTATAATCAGCTGGACAGATTTGTCATGTACGACTGGTGTGTCCTCGAGCATGAAATTTCAGTTTGCTCCAAATCGGTCTCCCAGTGGCACGTTATATTTTACGGATGTGAAATACGAGACGAATCGTGTGGCTGAATTACCGGAATCAATTTAAATAGCTGTGCTGTCCAATTCAGGTATAGCTGTCACGTCGACGTACTCAATTTCTGCAAGAAACTGTCCCAGAATCATTTGGACGCTGGTCAAAAAGGTCAAGTACAAATGGAAAGACATCTATATAGTTCCGATGATCAAAAGAATCGACGTTTTCTATATCACAGAAGACAAACATTGCTGACCGCTGAAAGTAACTGTTTCGGCATTTGCCGGACGGGGAAGATGTGGTATATACGTCACGGCCCCGTAAAACATTCAGTTAACCCGTGTCGATGAATGCCAGAGAACATCCTGAAAGCTGCAGCTACCAGGCTGATGCGTCTATGGTCTTTGCACGTTGTTCGCGCACTGTCCTGAAGACTGGTGCGACGGCAAAAAGGTACTTCCATTGATTCACGTTTTTGCGAGCACTCTCGTCAAACTGATACTCGGCTGTAACCGCTTACTTTAGACGGTCGTGGACGCAATCTGTAAAGAAGATACGCTGGAAGGTTGGAATTTCATGATCAAATACCACATCCGTTTGTAGATCAGTGTCTGGGTCCATGAGAGGATCTAAAAAGCTGTGCTGCACGAGACCGTCCTGATATGACCGTTTATGACAATAGAGCATCGAACCCTCCATCTTGTTGATTGTCTCACTGCCTTTGATTTTCTCGGACTGGTCATCCGAATAAGGTTATATGGCATGCGACCGCCAACCGATGGTCGGCAGGTCGTGGTGTTCAACTACTAGCCTCAAGGTCGCTGGTACGAATTGCTTTTGAGAGCTCGAAACTGCTCAGTGGTTAAGACGCGAACGTACTGACCGGAAGGTTCGTGGTTCTAACCCAACCTCTGCATCTGGACCGCTCTTGTTTAGGCTTAGGCAACCTGGCAGTAAATTGACTTTCGTGCTTCCTTCGTCTGGCATGGTAGCCGGAAGGGTGTTGTAACTAAATCATTATTTTGTTAACAGCATAGGTTACGAAGTTGACGGTTGCATTGTTCGATTAGCTAAACAATTTTTTTATAAACGTCTTCACAATGATTAAGTTGATATTATCACAGAGTAGTGCAGCACCGACATGTAGGCTTACACACTGCCTACACACCGATAATGCCAACCTTAAGAGCGATGAAACGCCTACAGCTAAACTGAAAGGCTCAGCTACCAACTTAAAAATAAACAAGGTTCTGCGAAGCTGAATCAAGTTTGCTTAACCTGAACGACAATCCTTACTGAGCAGTCTCTAACTTCCACCTGTCGCAAAGTTAGCCTTGGGTAAATTACGTCACCGAACAAATCGTCGCCAACAACGGGAACAACAAGATACCACTAGTAGAAACTGGTGCTTAATTGGTACACCAACTTGGAGAAACAATACCAGTCATTACGGAAAACAGGGGGCAAATGTATCTAAGGGGAACCGCCAAAGAAAATGGCGAATATCCATTACAAGAACATTGAAATGGACGTATCTGGGTAACACGTTGGGGCAATGTCACCAGCGGGATTCGCCTAACAGCCTTTACCAAACACCGTCCAACACAACCGTATCGCACAACAGCCTTAGTTTCAGTTTACAAGCTATGGACCAGGTATCAACGGTGCGTTAGTTGCAGCTGCTACAGTTTCGCTCATTGGAAAGTGAAAACTTAGACGAAGCACAGCAAGGCATTGGAAGCGATACCGTAGCCAAACAGTTGATGTGAAGGCATTCGATTTGTCTGATGAAGTGAGAAACTGACGGCAGACAGCACGGGATAGCTTTAATGCACAAGCGCCACTCACTAGGTGATTGGGCCAGACCTGCCAGTATGACTGACCACTGATAAGTTGGGACCCGCAGCCACTATCCAGGAGGCAGCAGCTGTCGACCCGACTGACGGGTGAAATACATATGCTAATCAACGTGAGTAGTTCGCTCATTGAAGAAAAGTTCCTCTTTACAAAACTATCTCACGTACCTCAGAATTGCTAATCCGATCAATATAAGTAGTGAAACACTGACAACTTGCGTAAACTTCTGTCATGTTGCTGATACATAAGGCAGTTCTAGTGCACACTCTACCATTGGCAGACAAACCAACATCATCCGAGAGCCATAGGTGTCAACGGCTGGCGAGAGCTACCCTAGTTCTCCCGATTCGAGAAGGGATCTCATTTCCTTGGGAGCGAGATGGTTCAGTGGTTAGCATATCAATGTACTGATCGGAAGGTCCGTGATTCGAACCCGGCCTCTGTATCTCGGGCTTGGGGAACCACCAACCCTCGTTGCTGATACATAAGGCAGTTCTAGTGCACACTCTACCATTGGCAGACAAACCAACATCATCCGAGAGCCATAGGTGTCAACGGCTGGCGAGAGCTACCCTAGTTCTCCCGATTCGAGAAGGGATCTCATTTCCTTGGGAGCGAGATGGTTCAGTGGTTAGCATATCAATGTACTGATCGGAAGGTCCGTGATTCGAACCCGGCCTCTGTATCTCGGGCTTGGGGAACCTGGCACCAACCCTCGTGCTTCTTTCGGGTGGCATGGCAGCTAGGCAGCGAAAGGGTGTTACAGCTGAACGGTCCCGTTTCTTGTCAGTACGCCGGAACTTATACAACAACCCAGATTAAATTTGTCTACTAGGTTATTGGATGTTTAACAAGCACGAGGTTTGTGTTATGTCCCACCTATTGTTGCAGCTTCGCTTCGCAGGAGTGAAGAGCATAGAGACCTATGTGGCTGACACAAAAGACGTGAACCAGTACATCCCCATTGTCTGTGAGCAAACATCCGAGGATCATTCCATTCCTGAGGTTTCGAAGGTCAGTAAAGAAGTTTCAACCAGAACGTCTAGGACTGGGGCCTACAGAAGCTAAATGCGACAGGAAGGAAGTTAAGATATAATGTTGAAGGCGGTTAGCGTTAGTCTGTTATACCTGCTAGATACAACAGGTAGGGTTGCCCGGCTGATATCACCATGCGGCAATAGATGGTTACGGTGCCGAAACATAGACAGGACGACCATGACCTTCAGCCAAAGCCTTTGGCTCAGAAGCCTGACCTCAAGGCAGTGTAGGTTGACATAAGACTGCCAAAAGAGCTCATATCATAGAGAACACCGCCGCAAATCTTCCAACCCCCGACAAGGAGGGCAAGGGCTGGGTTAGTCTTGACCTGAGAGTATGTGGGTGTCACGTGAGCAATTTGTAGCACAACTCAGTGGGTGAGGACGAAACAAAAGCTGTCAAGGTAACAGTGTTTCTAACGAAACCATGCAACCATGAATAGAGGTGCAACGGACATGGCTAATAATGTTTCAGATGCAGAGGCGAAAGTGACAGTGTTTCATGTGGGATGATCATCCGAGTAGCAAGGGTTCCTGTCATGACTGGATTTGAAAAAGAATAAACAAGTAATACATCTTCTGTGGTGTTCACTTCACTCCGGCTCGTCAACAGGCCTACGTCTATCATGAATCGCAGCGATCCAAACCTGCATCATCATCAAACACAGCACTGATGCTTCACTGCCCTAGAACCATGAGGTTGCGAGCCCAGCTTCATGAAAGAGCAACAGAAAAAATAGGGTCAAATTCGAAATAAGGACTTTTCAGTCGCTTTAAGCTCTGAGGCACATCTAAGAGAGAATTCGATAGCGATTAGGTCACCACACTCTCCTCTGCTCACGAGCCTCACCGTCAAGAATATGTCGATCTCCTCAGCGGGAGCTAAGTTACAATCAAGAGTATTCAAAATTTCAGACCCATTTTGGTAGAAAGTTCGTGTACAAAACAAGTCCACCAGATCCAGAGCATAAGTGAGTAGATGATTTTCATAAAGGAAACTACTCACAAGGTTGCTGAAAACTCTTCGACAGTCCACTCGGGAACTGAGTCTATCTGATGAGCCCCAAGAAGGGCGAAACCGGTCGTGGGCTGTCGAAGAGTTCTCAGCAACCTTGTGAGTAGTTTCCTTTATGAAAATATACTGCGACATCTCAAATATCGTTCCAACTGAAACATGAGGCGGCCTGTCTGCAGCACATTCAGTTGTAGAATACCATAAACGAGAGATTCAGTTGAGTCTCCAAATTAATCGATTTGCAAATGAGTACATTTCTCGAGAAGAGTAGATTTCTTTGACGGGTGAGCGGAGGAATGTTAACAAGATGGTGCCAACTTAATCAATAAAAGTACACTTTAAAAGTTCCGTTACCTCATAGGACAAGGTAGAGCTTTTGTTACCTTGGAATTCCGCCACCAAACCAAAACCCTGAATAACGGGACAGTGAATTCAGTAATCCTCTAACACTTTCAAAGTGAAAGCTCGTGGTTAGTCTCGCGTGGAAGGTGATCATAATCATCATGGACGGCCATAAGTGGGTAAAGGATACTGGAGCTTAAACCACCCCTAAAAATATCGCTCACAAGAACGTGGCTGACGAAGGAGGCTGTTTAGAATCTCCAGCGGTAGTTTATTGGAGTAGGAACCGTATCGGACCGTTATTCAGAGTGGTACTAAACATGCACACTGAGCGCCGCAATTATCCCAAGCTCAAAACTTGGTGACACGCCTGTGCGTAAGATTTCCAAACTTCAATATTTGTGTGAGCACTTGCTTTTTTTTCTTCGTTGGATGACCGATAACACTAATGCCATAAAATAAAATGGATAAGCTGGAACATCAACATCGGATGTTAAAACCAAGCTCTAGCACAATTCTCAAAGTAAACGGACGAGGATTTTGGTTGTAAGGACACAAACGAGCCGTTTGTATAAAACAGCCTCATTTGGTGTTGTCATATCAGTTGTTATATGCTACATTCTTTGGCAAAAGTTATGCGCCAAGGTTATTGAACATCCGTTCATCTACCGCCCCTTTTTCAACTCTTTAATCCAAGTGCACCATATATCAAGAAAATCGATTCAATCATAAGAACTGCTGCATTTAAAAAGTCAGACAGGATATGCGTCATGCCACACAGTGACAAAAAACCAGTCATCAGAAACTTGGTAGTCTCATCCATAGGGGTGAAATCCCTCTAAAAAATCGCTCAGCTGTAACACCCTCCCAGTGCCAAGCAGCCATACTACCCCAAGAAAGCACGAGGGCTGGGATACTGCCAGATTTCCCACACCTAGACGGGAATTCGAGAGGTAGAGTTCGGGTTCGAACCATGGGTCTTCCAGTTAGTAGATTCGCGCTCTTACCACTTGAGCCATCTCCCCCCGAAATTCCTCTAATTAAAAAGTCAGTCGTTCAGCCGTGACGCCTTCTCTGTGCCTAACTGTTATGCTACCTGAAAGAAGCCAATTCGCTCAAGTCTAGAGAAAAGTCTCGAGAAGCCCGGGAGTCGGATTCGAACCACGGACCCTACGATCAGTAAGTTCGCACCATAAACGCGGATGTATCTTGTGCTCCCTTTAATCAGACCTCCTGAAAGAAGATTTGAGAAACATTTTGGGAAATCTCACAATCGCCCTCACCATTCCTTTGAATGATTATGTTTTCTAGGGCCTAAATTTACCCACAAATGCAATATTACCCTCGTTGGTAATTTGTATGAGCAAAGATGATGTCATCTCGACTGATGAGAAAGCCTTTTCAGTTCAGCCGTCAAGCTCATCGAACAACTGAAAAGCCAAGCACCGCTACCGAGCTGACTATATTCCGCAGCATCGCTATACTGATGGCTTGCCGATGAGTTGTTATTATTGACAAAGCGGTTTGACAGTCTGCCAAAATACTGGTAGCTCAGGTACGTTTTCTGGTGGTCGATCAGATGGCCATTGATCTGTTCACCGAGCTTTGGCAGTTAGCTAGGTAGCGTCTCGTTTCTCATCAAGTCAACTCGCAGGTTATGATGTCCCCTTGATTGGAGACGAGAAGTTTGCAAGCTATTTGTCGACCTCAGCCACCTGACCAACCATCATCAGCAAAGTGGTTTTGATGAGTTAGATCAACTTTTTAAGTCAATCCATAGCAGCATGCACTACTTTTGAATACAAGGTCTGGTCTTTTGACAAAACTGCTGTCCGCAGAAAGATCAGTGGTACAGAACAGAAGAAGAGAAAGTAAAATATGTGGAACTCAGCTAGAGTGCTTGTTTTAGCCTCACTGCCATCATAAAAGATTCTATCATTCTATCCATCGAAAAAATGTCACTCAAGATACTGACATAATATATTTGTGCTCCGGAACTCCACTTAATACCAGGGACCAAAAAGTATGACGGCCGGTTGCTACTGTCAACAACAGTTCGTTCCGTGAGCGTTGGTTCCGTTCAGTGAATTGTAACTACTCATCAGTAGCTGGAGACTGCGAAAATTGAGACTGGACTCAGGAGAGAAAACCAGGGAGACGCACGGATTCACGTAAAATAAAACGATACAGGGTGAAATCATGCAAATATGAACGAGAATAAAATACAGAAGTCCCGTCCTGTAAGAAATCATTTGACCGAACCTTCCAAATAAGAGAAAACCTCTGGAGTTAAACACTCATTCACGAATCAAGATGGTGAGAAGTGGCTATAAATTCAAACAATTGGCCGGTTACGGCTCTCGTACTTTAAGATATGACGTAGTTGTTTGCCCACTATTAACCCACGTCCGACCAGCATACAACTGAGCAAAGAGCTCTGCAGAGTGAATGCTCTTTCAGCATTCCAAGTTAGTCACCTGTGGTGAGGCTGCTCCTCTCGAAGACTATGCGGACCACCTGAAAATTACAGAGCTAAAGTAAGGTAACAGTCTTGTGTTATTGTTCGTCAAACGTTACCTACTCGCAGTGGCTAGGTTTCCCACCCTATGGAGAAGATGAATGAGCAACAGCGTTTTACATAATTGACAGAAACGCTGTCACCACGTCGGCAAAATCCACCCTCAAAAAAATCTTTCAGCTGTAACACCCTTTCGGTACCCACCTGCCATGCCATACGGAGGAAGCACAAGGGTTGAGATACTTCTAGGTCACCCAAGTCTAGACAGGATCCAGAGGTCGGGTACGAACCACGGACTTCCCAACCAGTAAATTCGCGCTGTAACCACTGAGTCATCTTGGCCCCAAACGAGCGACCCAAAGATTCCCCAATTTGGTTTTAACCTAGAAATAAGCCAATCGACCACTGAAGATACAACGACCAAGATAACCGAAAGTCACACCGACTGGCCAGTCTTCTCGACTGTGAATCAGGAGAATCGAGCATAGCGTACCGAATCGAGTAGTATAATTATTAAAAACTAGTGAAAAAAAACAACAAGGTAGCCATGAAAACTACATATATTTCAAAAGTACACTTGTCTAGTAATGAATCTACCGGTTGTTAACAAGCTTTTCCGAAAACGATAGTAGGATAGATGTTTCGATCACGAACGGGAGTCCACCTACCTATTGTAGGTGTCCTTGTCAGCCGGGCAGCTGAGAATTTATGGCGGTGAAGCACCGGCTTTCCTAATCGGTATTGCTGTCAATGATGATTATGACGACGAGCTGAGAATTTAACTGATACGAAGATAGCTTGTATGAAGGCAACCGACCATGACTAAAAGGGAAGATGAAAACTTAGGAACAAATACCAAACGTCTCAAGATTAGATAAATAAAAAGAGGAACCGAAAACTCCTAGTATAAACTGGCCCCAACAGGAACAATTTCAGAAAATCATCGGGCCATCGAATAATCCGAAGCGTGCATTCGAAGCTACGCCGTACGAAGAGATACATGAAGATACATTTGAGTAATTCGAACTCAACTCACCCCTGCATGGCTTCATTTCCCATTTCGCGGTATTGATGAAAGTCTTGGAAAAGGCTAAATCATTATTGGGGCTTCGTGCAGTACGACAGAATTACCTTTGCTGGATGTTTTGCCTTCAAGATATTCGTCTGCTTTTCGGACAGCTTGCTGTACAGTGGCTTCATCCGAAGAGGATAGGTTCCGAACCATATTCAAAACCTCGTCCACCTCCGCGAGTTTCTCGTCAGATATGTCGAATTCCTCAACACCCGGCATTTGTTGGGCCCAAATGAGAATAAAAAATTAACTGTCACCGGAAAATTGAAGGCAACCCGAAAATAAACGTTCCCAGAATGGCTGGCGTGAACAGCTAGGAGGAGAAAAGATGAAACGCATTACCGTCTTTGTCCACAAAAGTACCCAATCCATCTACTGTGCGTTGTGCTCCTCCCTCCATGACATAAAATTTACATAACAAGTTAGGAAATAAATGAGTACATTAGGCTTCTGGTCACCTAGATTGTGTGGCAGTTGTTTGAAGACGGGTTTTTCTGAGGAATCAGCTACCAAGTAGCCAGTGTTCCCAATAGATGAGAATCTGGCAGAAGTTTCGAGCTTCCACAGAACGGCGCTTGTTAACAGATCTTCCCAAGCTGTTATTTACGATGATGGTGAATAAACAGGTTCTTCACAAACTTGGAACTGTGATTTTGTTTTCCTGCTGTTTGATTGATGACAGTCGAAACGAGACTACAGTAAAAGCATACTCGGAAGCCAGATTGAATTATTATTATCAGTCTTCCTGCTTTTCGTGCATTCCAACGTGATCAAATGCAATACCTTTCGCCGTTCAGTGTGTATTGCTCCCCGCAGCCCGAGGATCAGCCCTATGGTTATCCTCTGAACTTCTCTTATGCGACAGCTCCTTGCTGGATGGGAAGATTGACGCTCGGAAATTCAATAACACAGGATTGAAGATAATCACTAGCACAAGCAAAGAATCTCCTACCCAGAAAGCGAAAGGAAAACAGAGGCTAAAAGAAATCAGAAGCCATTGTAACCCACGTGAAAGACATCCTCCCTTAGAAGTCCATTTGAATAAAATTTGGTAGTGCTCATTGACACTGTTAATGTTGAAAGGAACTTTTTCACCAGGATGAGCTCATGCGACCCAATAAAATCGAGGATCACATGCCACAACATTTTTATTTCCTTGGCGCATAAACGGTTGTAGAATCCAGCAAACAGACATCACGGCGAAGGGTAAAACACATACGAGTAAAATCCTTTCATTACCACGTCGAAGGGGTAGTGGCCATTCCGATTCAGTAGTTGAGCGCTGGGGAATCTCACGTGCTGGTTTGCAGCACCACGAATAGAGTTGCAAGCTAGTCCCAGTTACAACTAATCGTCCCTGATGAGGCTGCGTTTGGTGTCAGCTTAATCCATCTCTTGGAAAACCTTCCGATCATTAAGTGGAAAGTTCGCTACTTGGAAAGAAATGCGGTAGAAATATGCGTCGAACGAGGACATAATATGAAGCAACGTATTCCGCAATTAACGCCAGTCAAGTTCTGAGCCACAACTTCGATAGCTGCTGAAAATGTGACCACTTGGCTCCGGTTTTGCGCAATAACATTGGGACGCCATGCCCAAACCAGATACTTTTAAGGAATAACTGACGGTCAGCACAAGCTTTTGAAAACACGACCACATAGCAGCGGATAGATGCCGTCATACTACAGCGGCAGTACAAATTTTCAAGAAACAGGTCGCCGTACGAAT
The DNA here is from genome assembly GCF_000715545.1 of Opisthorchis viverrini. Lineage (NCBI taxonomy): Eukaryota > Metazoa > Platyhelminthes > Trematoda > Opisthorchiida > Opisthorchiidae > Opisthorchis > Opisthorchis viverrini. The sequence continues at coordinate 125,711 of NW_008751984.1, read as the reverse complement.
TGCAACCCAAACTAAGAGGCCTAAAGACGCCTCATTACCTAAACCCGGAGAGGCCATCTCTCAATCGCCATTCAACAATCAGTCGGCACAATACACAAGCCCCTTGAGAGTGGAGATATGCAGATTTGCCACCATACGCGACACAGGCAAGCAGACGCCTTAGAGATTCGTGCGCCAACCTCATCTATCACACTACAATCGGAGCCCGCATCATTAGCGTCGTATGTACAACGCCCACAAACTCGAGTGTCGCCCGGTGGTTTGCCATCATCATCATCATCATCGACAGCTTGACATCAATGTTCAACACCGAGGCTTCACTACCGTACAACCATGACTTATTTGAAAGCCTTATTATAAAGAAAAGAGTAAAGGTGGACGGGGAAGGGACTCAGT
>NW_008751984.1:120177-123562 GCF_000715545.1 Opisthorchis viverrini | reverse complement strand
GAATTGCAACCCAAACTAAGAGGCCTAAAGACGCCTCATTACCTAAACCCGGAGAGGCCATCTCTCAATCGCCATTCAACAATCAGTCGGCACAATACACAAGCCCCTTGAGAGTGGAGATATGCAGATTTGCCACCATACGCGACACAGGCAAGCAGACGCCTTAGAGATTCGTGCGCCAACCTCATCTATCACACTACAATCGGAGCCCGCATCATTAGCGTCGTATGTACAACGCCCACAAACTCGAGTGTCGCCCGGTGGTTTGCCATCATCATCATCATCATCGACAGCTTGACATCAATGTTCAACACCGAGGCTTCACTACCGTACAACCATGACTTATTTGAAAGCCTTATTATAAAGAAAAGAGTAAAGGTGGACGGGGAAGGGACTCAGTGTTAGCTTAACACAATCATTCCGAGGTGCCTACACCTCCAGACATTCACTCAGACGATCTGGATAGAAACTGAAAACAAGAACGCCACCAACATCGGTTGGCAGCCATATCTTGTAGTGTCTCCAACCAGGCACAGTGAGGATCACGCGGTCCCCATCCTGGAAGGCGAGTTGCATCGACAGCACCCAAGCGTTTCCTGATCTCCTTCATACTCCTTTGCCAAGTCAAGGGTTGGCCACCTCTCTTTTTACGCCACTCTGATTTGGACGTGGAAAACAGCACTCTATTCGGCAAACGATGGTTCGGCGTACGTAACACATGTCCAAACCAACGCAGCTTCTGGTGCTGGACACATTCTTCAATGGAAGTACCCGTTACACAACCGAAAACGCGCTTTCTAACTGCCTTGTTACGGATACGCCGACAGGACAGGATGACTTTGGTCAGTTCATCCAAGAATACTTGCGCCTTCTCCGCCTCCTCGAACATGAGGACGATGTCGTCCGCATATTCCAGATCAACAAGGTTTTCTTCACAGGCTATTTGAACACCAGGGTTTTGGAGACCATCCAGCGTTCGTCTCATTATTTCATCGATCACGAAGTTAACAAGGAACGGAGAGAGTAGGCATCCCTGACGAACACCGCTTTGTGTACGGAAACTTTTGGAGAGCTCTCCGTACACTCTCACAGATCCGGAAGTCTGACAATACAAAGAACGCATTATGTTTACAAACTTCCGGGGCATTCCTTGGTGGGCAAGCGTCTCAAGAAGAACAGACCGATCAACCGAGTCAAATTCGCCTCGGAAATTCAGGAACACTAGAATCGTGGGTCGCTTATCGTATGGCGTTTGTTCTAGCACCTGATGCAGTGCGAAGATTTGGTCAACACAACCCCTACCAGGCCGGAATCCCACTTGCTGCTCTCGAGTCGGTGTCTCACGAGCCACCGTAAGGCGACGAAGCACAAGTGACGCCAACAGTCTTGTTACGACCGCGGTTAAGCCGATATCCATGTGGGTGCCACGCTCACTACGCGCCCCTTTTTCGAAAACGGGCACCATCACCGATTCTCACCAGTTGTCTGGGACAGACGCCTTTTCCCAAATGCAAGCAAACAGATCGGACATGCGTTGACTGAGGATTTCACCTCCGTCTTTTTAAACAGTGCGAGTGGGAGTTCATCCGGACCGGGAGCTCGGTGGCGCTTGAGAGAATATATGTATTCGTACGAGGCCGGCCGTAGTTTGTTCCACGTTCACTGCCCAGGATTCTGCTTCACCTGCGGGCCCTAGATGAGTGTCGGCTGGTGGCCACGACAGTTGTTGTCGGTGCTTTGTAAGTGGCGTTTTCAGTGAATGCGTGTCCAGGAGCGGTGTCTTACACTTTTTGGCGCAAAGCACACATTGAAAAACTGGATGACTTTGGTCAGTTTGTTCGACAACACATGCAGCTCCTACTCATTGTTGTGTCGTCCGGAGGTAACCCGTCAACTCGCGTAAGGAAGAAGTCAAAATCGAGCCATGAAGAAAGGCGGTTTATATACATCGGAAAAAATGGCATGAATTGGCTGAGACTTTCCCTTCAGCAGAATAACCAATAGGAACCAAGTGTTATGCACGATCGAGCAGAAAATAACCAAATATAACGACCAATAGGAGTCACACGTGAGAGCGGAACGAGGATAAATCAATAGGGACTCAGCAAGATGCAATCTGGTGGCTGAACGTGTGGTGACGACAAATATAAGCAGAATGTGAGAATTGACCAGAAACGATCATTCCGTAGATAAGACGAAATTTTAGACAATTAACAGTTCCGTTCTTGTAACACTCTTCTAAAACAAGAACGATGTCGCCTGCACATCCCAGATCGATTAGGTTTTCTTTATCAGCTGTGTGAACACTTGGCCTTTGAAGACACAGCATTCGTCACATTATGTAGTAGCTTACAAATCAAAATAGAAACAGATAGAGTAGATATCCTTGTTGGACGAAGCTTTTGAGGAGCTCCACGTATATTGTCAAACGCATGCGAGTCTGAGAATACAAACATACTATATTGACAAACTTCTTGGGGACTGATTACTGAGCGAGTGAACAAACCCATCAACTAGCAAGATGCGGCTTGGATACCCAGGAATGCTGAAATTACGAGACGGCTCAAGTGGTTAGAGCGCGAATTCACTGACCGGAAGGTACGTGATTCGAACCCAACCTCTGCCTCTCGACTTCCTCTGTCTAGGCTCGGGCAACCTGGCAGTGTCTCAGCCCTCATGCTTCCCCCGGGTGGCATGGCAGCTAGGCATGGGGTGTTACAGCTTTTTATGGTTATACCAACATCGGCACAACTAGGAGTACTAATTAAAGAATCACTAATTAAAGAATCAATTCGCAGGTCGAAGGTGGTATGGGGCAGTTCTTGTGTGTTTGATCCCATTCCTTCCACAAAATTCTGCGAACAGTGCTGATGTGAACTGTGGTTCATTGTCGGATACAATGGTTTCCGGGTAGCCATGCTGACTGAACATGTGCCTGAGGTGCCGAATCGTGGACGATGCTGTCGTGCTCTGCATTACAATGGCTTCGGGCCATTTGCTATAGGCATCCACCACTATCATGATTGACGCCCCATAGATTGGTCCGGCAAAGTCAATGTGAACCCTCGACCAAGACAAATCGGGTGTTGGCCATGTCTGGAGCTCTGTCTTGATTGGTCGTTTTGATGCGTATGCACAATGCGAACAGGAACGGCCAAGTTCTTCCAGCTGGCTGTCCATCATTGGCTAGAACACAAAACTTCAAGCAAGTGCCTTCATTCGGTTGATTCCGGGGTGTCCTTTATGTAGTTGTTTCAGGACACTTTTGCGCAACACTTCTGGAATAACTACCCGTTCACCAAAGAGCAGGTACGCTTCAATTTCTGATAATGATTCACGTCTAGTGAAGAACCGTGATAGTTCTTTCCTCGAGCATCTCTTTGGC
>NW_008751984.1:117070-119537 GCF_000715545.1 Opisthorchis viverrini | reverse complement strand
CAGAATTCCCTTCTTTGATCCGCAGGTTGGCGAGAGCGGTTTGTGGTCCGTCAGGAGTGTAAATCGGCGACCATACAGCATTTTGTGGAATTTTTGCACCGAAAATACTATGGCCAATGCTTCTTTTTCGGTCTGACTGTAACTTCTTTCAGTCGTCGTCAGAGCTCGCGCAGTGCGTGCCACGGCCTTTTCTGACCCATCCGGAAATCGGTGCGAAATCACTACTCCAATCCCGTAGCTGGAGGCATCGGTCGCTAGGATTATGTCCAAGTTCGGGTTGTAATGCGTTAGAAGTAAATCGGACTTCAGTAGTGATTTCAGTTTGTTGAAGGCCTGCTGACAATCTCTGGACCAAATCCACTCTACATCTTTCGCCAAAAGTTGATTTAACGGGTACCGTAGTCGATGCATTTTCGGCAGAAATTCACCGTAGTGGCTGATCATCCCAAGGATGTATCTCAGTGTGGTAATGTCCGTTGGTGCCGGTAGCCAATCAATTACTTCATTGTTCTCCGGGTCCGGTCTATGTCCATGTTGATCGATTATGAAATCCAGAAGTTTGATCGACTTCATGAATAGTTTGCATTTTTCAGCTCGGAGTCGTAATCCATAATCCCTTATTCCGCTCACAACTTCGTCCAGTCGACGGAGCAACTCGGTTTCTGTACAACCCATCAAAATAATATCGTTCAAATAGGCGGCAGCACCGAGTATTCCTGATAGCATCGCATCCATGAGTTGTTGAAAGATTGCCGGCGCAGTTTTCCCCCCGAACGGCGGGCGCTTGTACTGGTACAATCCACGATGGGTATTTATCGTGAGAAGTTTCCAACATTCTGGATCAACTTCGAGTTGTAGGTATGCTTCCGCCAAGTCCAAGGTTGCAAAGTATTTTCCACCGTTAAGTTTTGCGAAAACGTCCTCTGGAAGTGGCAGTGCATATTCGTGGGGTTCGAGCGCTGCGTTCAATCCTGTCGAAAAATCTGCAAACAATCGGATAGTACCATTCGGCTTTTTGATCACCACCATTGGAGTTGCCCATGGAGAGAAATTGATCCGTTCAATCACTTTCGCCTGTTGTAGTCGGTCAAGTTCCTCATCAAACAAATTCTGGGATGCATACGGGACCGGTCGTCGGGGTCGGAATACTGGTTTGGCATCTGGTAACAGCGTCAATTTGGCTTGCATTTTTGTGCACTGGCCAAGTTTAGAATCGAAAATGTCTGCGTGTCTTGAACAAAATTGCTCCGTTGAAGTTACTCGAACATAGGCCGGCACAGCAGTCCGGCGTACGTCGGCCTCGGATTGGGTACACACTTTGTTCAATGGCATGTCCAATAACCCCAAATTTGCAATCCAACCCATACCCATGAGGTTAATTTCGGCATTACGATACGAACAAAGTTCCTGAGAAACGTATATCACGTCACACTCCATTACACCGTCAAGATCCAATTGGTCACCGGATGCGTTCTGCGCCACCAATTCGGTTGGCTTGGGTACCGGACGCCCCAGCTTGTTGCAAGGATTTCGAGATACTAGTGTGATATCAGATGCCGTATCGAGTTGTAGTTTCAATGAAACGTCGTTCACGGTAACCACTACGTATTTTCTGCACGAACTGAAAACAATTCGAAAGGCTGCCAGAATAGCCTTTGTGTTGGACCAAGGTCTTCGAAATCGGCTGGGCCTGTGCTCTTTGTACGAAGGGGTTGAACGCACTCGTATGGATTTGCGATCGGTTCGACAGTGTGATTCTTTGTGACCGATTTTCTTGCAATTCTGGCACTGATGACTCTCGAATGGACAGAAACGGGAAAAATGCCATTCACCACACTGCCAACAAGCGCTTGGAGGTTTCTGATTTCGAGCAACATCGTGAGAATTAGTGTGCTTGACCATCGTTCTGCAAACCTGCGGCTTTTCCTGATGACCGGGTCTCTCGATCATTCTAGTCTCGTGTTTCAAATTTATCAGCCTTTGGCACTCGGCTGTGATGGCTTGCAACATCAGATCTGGCTCCTGTTCCAGTTTGTGGAGTATATGTGTTCGGATGTCTGCGTCTGAATATGATTGTAGGCTGCAGACCAACACGAGAATTTTCATCTGGTCTGGTGTCATGGTAGCCAACTTGAAACGCTCACACTCCTTGTTTACTATCCCGGCATGTGTGGCGAAATCATGGGAGTCACACTTTGTGAGCTTCAGGCAATTATATCGGATGCTGAACAGAGATGGCTGTTCTCCGAAAATTTGGGTCAGGGTCCGGACAGTTTCATCGAACGAAAATTCGCGTGGGTTTTCCGGCAGCACAAAATTGGAGTATCGTTCGTGTTCCACTGCACCGAGTTCTCTCAGCAGGAGACGAACTTTCCAAGAATCATCTTGGTTTGCCAACTGTACTCGGAAGATGTCTTCATACTTCTGGAACCACGATTCAAATGTCACTCCTGATAAACCATCGAAA
>NW_008751984.1:109096-114504 GCF_000715545.1 Opisthorchis viverrini | reverse complement strand
CGCCTCGGAAATCCAGGAATACTAGAATCGTGGGTCGCTTATACGTATGGCGTTGTTCTAGCACCTGATGCAGTGCGAAGATTTGGTCAACACAACCCCTACCAGGCCGGAATCCCACTTGCTGCTCTCGAGTCGGTGTCTCACGAGCCACCGTAAGGCGACGAAGCACAAGTGACGCCAACAGTCTTGTTACGACCGCGGTTAAGCCGATATCCATGTGGGTGCCACGCTCACTACGCGCCCCTTTTTCGAAAACGGGCACCATCACCGATTCTCACCAGTTGTCTGGGACAGACGCCTTTTCCCAAATGCAAGCAAACAGATCGGACATGCGTTGACTGAGGATTTCACCTCCGTCTTTTTAAACAGTGCGGGTGGGAGTTCATCCGGACCGGGAGCTCGGTGGCGCTTGAGAGAATATATGTAGTCGTACCTCCGAGGCCGTAGTTTGTTCCACGTTCACTGCCCAGGATTCTGCTTCACCTGCGGGCCCTAGATGAGTGTCGGCTGGTGGCCACGACGGTTGTTGTTCAAAGTTTTCGGCCAACCGATGCGTTCGTTCTTTTTTGTTCGAGGTGGTCGTTCCTGTCCCTTATTTTTTGGTTTCTCTCACAGGTGGTTTCATGGGACCCGTCGCATCAACTGAAAGTCGGCTGGTGGCCACGACGGTTGTTGTTCAAAGTTTTCGGCCAACCGATCCATGCGTTCTTTTTTGTTCGAGGTGGTCGTTCCTGTCCCTTATTTTTTGGTTTCTCTCACAGGTGGTTTCATGGGACCCGTCGCACCGATCAACTGAAATAAGCTCAGGGATTTACCGGCGTTCTGGGTCCCTTCCATTTCCTTGACTTTCTGTGTCCACCATACTTCACAGTCTGATTGCAAGCTCGTTTTCGCTGGGCGTGTGATAGCTCTTCGCACCGGGTTATGTTCGGAAACGTCAGGGATATTTCTTCGAGGTTTAAGTAGTGCCACCGTTCGATCTGATATCCAATCCAGTGCTTGAGTGCGCCTGGTTGGGTCGTGCCACAGGCAAAATTCCCAGCACTATGCAAAGAGGTGGCAATCTCGTCCCATCTGATGGTGGAGCACTTGGAAGAGACTCTAGAAGACGATTCTTATAAGTTCGTCTGACATCCGGGTCTGCCAATCTTTCAGTTGCCGTGCGATTTGTCCGTACCTTACGCGGCCCCGGGAAACGTAGGGCGAAGCGACTCCGGACGAGCGCGTTGTCAGTGTCCACAAATGTGTTCCCAAACGACCGGCAGTCAGTTATGAATCCGCGACATCGGTAACTGATGGCAATGTGGTCGATTGGAGTTCGTCGCCGGCCTCTTGTTGGAGGACACCAAGTGGCCAGACGACTTCAGCTATTTCGGAAATTTGTACTGCGATAAACACACAGCTGAAGCAATCGTTCCCATTGTCCGTACGTACCGAGTCCAGTCCATGTCGACCTCCCAATTGAGTCTCAGAAGCACTAAGCCTGCCCACTTGCGCATTCATATTTCCGGCAACCACCACAATGTCTGAGCTTTTAGCTCGCCGCAGCAGGGCATTCAGGGCGTAGTGAAACCTGTCTTTGACGGCATCGGAGCTATAGTCAGTTGGGGCATAGGCAGACACGATAAACAGACATCTATCAACTTGCCGCTTGTGAGACTCCTCCACAGACGTTGCCAGACAAACCGCACAGAGGCGACTATCAACAGGTATCCAGTCAAGTAAGGATACTCCCGCCCGGTGACTTAGCACTATACCAACCCCTGCACATCAACCGCAGCAGCATCTGGATCACCAGTGTTGCGTAGCCGGAAGCGAGTGGAGTCCGACGGAGTGGTTAACTCAATCACTGTGCTGGCATCTTGAATTCTCGTTTCTGAGACACAGCACACATCAATGCCAAGCGAGTCCAGTGTAAGAACAAGGGCGGTTTGTGGTACTGCTTGCATCGGAGTGCGGATATTTAACGCAGCCAGGAAGACTGGGTGTCATCCTCTACTCATCCTCATCATCATCGCCATCATCATCCTCATCCTCATTATCTGCACCATCCACACCATCCTCATCAACATCATCCTCATTACCCACATCATCTTCAACAATATCATCCTGATCATTCACATTGTCTTCATCCTCATTCACGTCGCTGGTTGAGGCTACTGCGCTACCAATTGCTGGCCCTCCTACCAACCGAACGAAACAACCGCAGTCGTAAACAATTCGCATTCACCGCAGTGGACGGCTCCGGACCTCTGTTAGTCAAACAAGGGCGTGGCACCAATGTCTTCAGCACGAATGCGACTGGGTGTTCTCCATTGAGAAAGGCAGTCATCGTAGAGACAGAGAAGCTGATCAGTCTGCTGGTTTAATCCCCGCGCAAAACTATGGCTTGGGGAGTGTTGATTCCCTCTGTGAATCAACGGTGAACAAGGGTAACTTTCCTTGTGTTTTCTGACTACTCATGAGTGACATAACTTACACTTGTTTATTATGACACCGTTTCGTTTTCCTGCTGCTCGTCCTCCCCCCGTTTCGTTCCTACTTAAGGTCTGCTTATCTCTCAGTAGCTGATGTCAATATTTTGTTGCCCGTCTGTCGCTGCCTGCAAGTTCGTCTCGATCGTACCTATTTTTGAGCGGCCACTCCGATGGACAAGCGGGCCGACCGGGTACCAAACCCGGATACTCCGGATGGCGGGTGAACGCGCTACCAACTACACCGACCTGGCACCGGAGAGGATGATTATTTTGTATTAACCATGTATCACGCCTGACAGATAGCCTTTGCTGAGCTTTGTTTTAAACGGACAAAACCGCGCAATCTGACCTGTCACGCGACACGAGCGGCTGCGTCGACGCCGACCGAAAGACAGTCCCTCACATTCCGAACCTACTGACTCCCGTGCCGCCCCGACCAAATCACACTGTCAGACTGCCCCTATATGTATATATGTTTGTACATCGTTTGGTACTTACTTGTTGTTGCCCCTATAGAAATCCGTGCTGTGACATTGACTACTTCCGTTACTGCTGATTGCCTCATTGTTGATTGTACGTTTGCTTACTTCATGATGCTTACTAATCCGTTTGTCTGTAGAACCGTTCCTGTCAGTCCTCAATATATCATCTGCTGCCCAACGTCTGTCTGCTCCTATTGACTACTGGCTGCAAACTGTGTATAATCTAATAGTAGCATTCGTCATGTGAGATCCATAGCCGTCCGGAACTTACAATGTTACTCAACATTATTGGAGTTAATCAACGGACGCAGAGTTAATCAACATCGCACAGTTAATCGACAACCAATAGTTAACCAACACTCGCGCAGTTAATCAGTAACGCAACCTAACCGAGGTTTTGCCATGTCTGACGAACATTCCGCCGATATTCCTCCACTAGATTACTTCCTCCCGTTGCCCGAGCGAGAACTCCATATCAATCAGAAAGACAGAGCTGCATTTCTGGAAATGGCGATGGCCAAAGTCCGTCGCGAACTGGCTAGAATCCAGAGTTGGGCTACCGCTAAAGACCGAGGACTAAGCTGCTGGTTCTGGGTTTCTCTGACTAATTTCATTTTGTTACAGCCAGCAATACCAACCGAAAAATATCATGGTATATTTAATCGGTGGTACATTCAAACAAATCGGTTTCAAAAATTACTTCGTTAATAGAGCTCCGGTATCCAAAGTATCCTGTTACATATGATTTTGAAGGGCTTTTATGCAACAAATACTATGTTTGGCTCGTATTCACCAACAAGAGCAGTGGCAAAGCCAGCCAAATTTGGCCACCGATAGCCACCGGTGGCACTGTGTTTACTGGGTGTTTCATAATATGTGAACGATGCTGATTGCAAACAGCCAATACATTAGCGTCAGCTGCTGATTCTGGGCTGTTCTGACTAATTACTTTTGTTACAGCCAGTAATCTCAAATATCATCTTCCTTTGGAGATATGGTTAACTTTAGGAACAAAATATAGGATTACACTCGTTACAACCAAGCTATCTAAAACTACCGGGAATCCCATACTTTTTGTGTTTATTATATTTAGAAATTAGTTAGCGGTGCAAATTATTCAAAGACACAACCACATCATAATTCTCTGCTTCGTTTTAGAGGGTCAATCATGAACCGCAAATCCGCCATGTTGCCACTTTTGAATGTTCCCGCCATCTAGATATCAACCAATCAGAATGGGGATGACGCCGCAAATCGCGTGATCGCTCGACGCGGCCGCTCGTGTCGCGTGACAGGTCAGATTGCGCGGTTTTGTCCGTTTAAAACAAAGCTCAGCAAAGGCTATCTGTCAGGCGTGATACATGGTTAATACAAAATAATCATCCTCTCCGGTGCCAGGTCGGTGTAGTTGGTAGCGCGTTCACCCGCCATCCGGAGTATCCGGGTTTGGTACCCGGTCGGCCCGCTTGTCCATCGGAGTGGCCGCTCAAAAATAGGTACGATCGAGACGAACTTGCAGGCAGCGACAGACGGGCAACAAAATATTGACATCAGCTACTGAGAGATAAGCAGACCTTAAGTAGGAACGAAACGGGGGGAGGACGAGCAGCAGGAAAACGAAACGGTGTCATAATAAACAAGTGTAAGTTATGTCACTCATGAGTAGTCAGAAAACACAAGGAAAGTTACCCTTGTTCACCGTTGATTCACAGGGGGAATCAACACTCCCCAAGCCATAGTTTTGCGCGGGGATTAAACCAGCAGACTGATCAGCTTCTCTGTCTCTACGATGACTGCCTTTCTCAATGGAGAACACCCAGTCGCATTCGTGCTGAAGACATTGGTGCCACGCCCTTGTTTGACTAACAGAGGTCCGGAGCCGTCCACTGCGGTGAATGCGAATTGTTTACGACTGCGGTTGTTTCGTTCGGTTGGTAGGAGGGCCAGCAATTGGTAGCGCAGTAGCCTCAACCAGCGACGTGAATGAGGATGAAGACAATGTGAATGATCAGGATGATATTGTTGAAGATGATGTGGGTAATGAGGATGATGTTGATGAGGATGGTGTGGATGGTGCAGATAATGAGGATGAGGATGATGATGGCGATGATGATGAGGATGAGTAGAGGATGACACCCAGTCTTCCTGGCTGCGTTAAATATCCGCACTCCGATGCAAGCAGTACCACAAACCGCCCTTGTTCTTACACTGGACTCGCTTGGCATTGATGTGTGCTGTGTCTCAGAAACGAGAATTCAAGATGCCAGCACAGTGATTGAGTTAACCACTCCGTCGGACTCCACTCGCTTCCGGCTACGCAACACTGGTGATCCAGATGCTGCTGCGGTTGATGTGCAGGGGTTGGTATAGTGCTAAGTCACCGGGCGGGAGTATCCTTACTTGACTGGATACCTGTTGATAGTCGCCTCTGTGCGGTTTGTCTGGCAAC
>NW_008751984.1:105882-108690 GCF_000715545.1 Opisthorchis viverrini | reverse complement strand
CCAACCGGCGGTCACAACAACAGTCACTCAGAAAAAGTCTCAGAGTCACGTTGGAGCCAACAAGCGGGCGGTAGCGGTTGTATTTCAGTAAAACAAACTTTTGTACAGCGATGTGACGGATAACGATGGGGAAAAAGATGATACTGAGCATGAAAAAGAGCGGTTTACAAGTGCTACAGAACTCCCCCTGGAGCGTCAAATGAGTGAGCAAGACGCTCGAAAAGGAAATGCGTCACTACAGTTAGTCTTTGAAACGAACAGGAAGTCTGCAATGTCGACCAGATCTTGTGAGTGATGGTGTGCGTGTGGTAGTGGTGGTGTCACTGGTTGAAGGAGAGATCGCATGACTGTGTGGTTGTGTAACGGATGGGGTCATAGCAGGCTCATCCTCAGAGGTTGGTCGTGTGTGCATTTAAGCAACTTTCATTCGGTCGGTGCTGACTGTGTCCTTGCGGCCGTTACGATCAATGACAAAAGATTTGTCTTTCCGAGAAATGACTCTGAAAGGCCTTCGTATGGCTCCTTACGTGGTTTCTCAACTCCCGACCGAATTGCCGCGGAGGTTATTGGCCTGACTGATCCCCTGCCGGCATCAATTCCCTGCACCATACTAAATGCAGAAATTTTTAAACGGACAGCCACCTCGGACGAAGCGAATCTGCAGAAATTGCATGCATAGATTGAACTGGGCGATTGCACACCTTTGCAACTGCTACGGCTCATGCAATGCCTCGCATGCGGGAAGTCTTTTGATGACGCAATTTCAAAGCAGTTGTGGCTGCAGTGTCTCCCCTTAAGCACTGGCCAAATTCTGGCTACCCAGTCAGATGTCCCTCTGTTGTCACTCACTGAGACGGCAGATAAGATCCACGAATGCTGCACTGACCGTTTGATAGCCTCGACCTCATAACAGCCCATTCAGCGTAACAACAACCCTGTTATGACACGCCTCGATCGAATGCAGGTGGAAGTCAATCAACTGGTGGCCACGTTAAACAAGGTAATCACCACAGCGGCGCGGACTAATACGTCACGCACATCCCGATCGGTTTCATTTAAACCTACCTCTCCATCTCGGGATCCCAACCGATTTTGCTATTACCACACAAAATTCAAAGACAAGGCTCTTTTTTACCCACCTCCATGTGCTTATGTCTCCGCTAACCAGGGAAACTCGCTGGCCAGTCACCTAGTCGCCTCTACTACTTTACGGATAGAACCACCTGAATGCGGTTCCTCGTCGACACCGGCGCAGAACTTAGCGTTATTGCTGTCGAAAACTCGGAACGCTACACTTCTAACCCGCTAACGACACTGAAGGCGGCTAACGGCACGCGCGTAGCTACTTTCGGTCATAAGTCACTGACGGTTGATCTTGGTCTTCGCAGTTCATTCCCCTGGACTTTCACTGTCGCCGACGTACACATCCTAATCATCTGTGCGGACTTCCTGACCAACTTCTCGTTGGCCGTCGATATTAAGCGGTAAAAGCTTCTGGATTCTCTAACGTCGCCTACCGTTCCATCAGTCCAGGTCAACGCTTCGCCATACCCACTCGGTATTCATGTCGCCCTTACCTCAAACCTTCCGGTTTTCGACGATTTGATCAAAGGGTTTCCAAGCTTCCTAAAGCCTTCATATTTGGTCTCGAGTGCGCCACATCAAGTCGAGCACCACATAACGACCACCGGTTCTCCAGTTCAATCTCGTCCGCGACGACCGCACTCTGAGAGGCTGCGAATCACCAAAGCTGAGTTTGACCATAATCTGCGACTCGGAATTATCCGGCCTTCAAACTCATGTTGGACTTCTCTACATTTGGTCCCCAAGAAATCCGCTGGTGATTAGCGACCATGCGATGATTACCGAGCACTCAATTTTCGTACAATACCCGACCGCTACCCAATATTGCATATCCACGATTTTGCTGTGGAATTACAGGGCAAGGCTGTTATCTTCAAAATCGACCTCGCCCGAGCGTATTATTATATACAGGATTCCCCCGACGACATCCCCAAAACGGCGATTACCACACCTTTTGGCATATTCAGATTCACACGCATGCCCTCTGGTCTTCGGAACGCCACTCAAACGTTCCAACGCTTCATTGACCAAGTACTGCGTGGTTTATACCACGTTTTCGCTTACACTGAAGATGTGTTGGTGGCAAGCAAAACGATCGACGAACAAATTACACTCACAAGCCGTCTTCGAACGTTCCCAACAATATGGTATCACGATCGATCCAGGTAAGTGTGTTTTCGCAGCAGACTAGCTTGACTTTCTCGGCCATCGTATTAACCCCGAAGGAATTCGGCCGCTGCCAGATAAAACCACTGCTATTTTGGACTACCCTTTACCTCAGTCAACTCAAGGCCTTCGTCGATTTTTGGGTATGGTCAACTATTACGGCAGATTCATCCCACACTGCTGAGAGATCCTCGCACCGCTAACCGACCTGCTCAAAGCAAACAGCAAACGGTTACAATTCAACGACCAAGCTGCCACTGCTTTTAACGCCATTAAAACCGCTCTTTCGGAAGTCACCCACCCTGGGTCATTTGAACCCCAGTCCTGATTGCCGACTCATACTAAAAACGGACGCATCACAGACGGCTGTTGGTGCGGTCCTTCAGCAGGTAGTGAATGACAGCACTCAAACCCTCTGTTTCTTCTCTCGCAAACTGCAAGCCGCACAAACCCGCTACAGCACCTTTGGTAGAGAGCTCCTAGCAATCTATTTAGCGGTCAAGCATTTTCGATACATACTCGAAGGAAGGAACTTCACTATCTACACGGACCATAAAC
>NW_008751984.1:104289-105692 GCF_000715545.1 Opisthorchis viverrini | reverse complement strand
CAGGACGCCCAAGACCTTTTGTTCCTGAAAAACATAGACGCTCTGTGTTCGACCACTTCCACGCACTTTCTCATCCCAGCATACGAGCGGCTGCCAAACTTGTGTCACAAAGATACGTTTGGCCGAATATGCAAAAGGAGATACATGCATGGGCCAAGCAATGTCTTGACTGTCAGAGGAGCAAGATCAACCGACACACCATTTCTCTAACTGGTATTTTTCTGCTTCCCGACTCACGCTTTCGAAACATTGATCTGGTCCGGCCGTTGCCCCCATCCAGAGGTTTCACACACATACTCACCTGTGTCGACCATTTCACACGCTGGCCCATGGCCATTGCGATCAACGAAACCTCTACCGAAAACGTTGTTAGAACCTTTGTCGATAGCTGGCTCGCTACAATCGGTGTACCCGCTACCATTACCACTGATCGAGGTCCACAATTCACTTCAACACATTCATGACCACAAGCGGCTACTTGGTACGGATCACTTCCGAGCAACTGCATACCATCCGGTTGCCAACGGCATGGTCAAACGCTTCCGTCGACAACTTAAGGCATCGTTGATAGCCTCCTCTAGCACACACTGGTCGGAACGCCTGTCACAGTATCCGCAATACTGTTAAAGAAGACTTGGGCTGCACAGCCGCTGAACTCGTCTTCGGCACTACCTTACGTCTTCTAGGTGAAATGATAGTCGACTCGGCAAAAATTGGTGAAACGAACCCTACTTCCTAAGCTTCCCGGGTTCGCCAACACATGCGTGATATCCGTCCTTCACCTACTCGACAAACTTGCAAGCCTACCTAGGTACATTCCGATCTTGCTACATGCGACTATGTTTTGGTGCGCGTCGATGCAGTCAGAAAGCCCTTACAACCGCCATACGAAGGGCCTTTCAGAGTCATTTCTCGGAAAGACAAATCTTTTGTCATTGATCGTAACGGCCGCAAGGACACAGTCAGCACCGACCGACTGAAAGTTGCTTAAATGCACACACGACCAACCTCTGAGGATGAGCCTGCTATGACCCCATCCGTTACACAACCACACAGTCATGCGATCTCTCCTTCAACCAGTGACACCACCACTACCACACGCACACCATCACTCACAAGATCTGGTCGACATTGCAGACTTCCTGTTCGTTTCAAAGACTAACTGTAGTGACGCATTTCCTTTTCGAGCGTCTTGCTCACTCATTTGACGCTCCAGGGGGAGTTCTGTAGCACTTGTAAACCGCTCTTTTTCATGCTCAGTATCATCTTTTTCCCCATCGTTATCCGTCACATCGCTGTACAAAAGTTTGTTTTACTGAAATACAACCGCTACCGCCCGCTTGTTGGCTCCAACGTGACTCTGAGACTTTTTCTGAGTGACTGTTGTTGTGACCGCCGGTTGG
>NW_008751984.1:85495-103154 GCF_000715545.1 Opisthorchis viverrini | reverse complement strand
CCTCGCGACCACGCATCAACATCGTGCCAATGAATACGACCTTTGGCCAACAACAGGCTCCGTGAACCCGCTAAGGGATCAATGAGATTTCACATTGTTTTTTTATGGTCCACTAGGTGTATGTAAGGACAGAACTCGGCCAGTCGACACACCACACAGCATTCAATACAACACGCACACGCGTCAGCACCCACGTCAGAGTGATCACGCGACTTGCGGCGTCATCCCCATTCTGATTGGTTGATGCATAGATGCCGGGAACATTCAAAAGTGGTAACATGGCGGATTTGCGGTTTATGATTGACGCTCTCAAACGAAGCATAGAATTATGATGCGGTTGTATCCTTAAAAAATCTAAATTGTTAACAGATTTTAAAATATGATAAACGCAAACAGAATGGGATTACCTGTAGTCTTAATTAGCTTGGTTGTAAATAGTGTTATATTATATTTTGTTCCTAAAGTTAACCATATCTCCAAAGGAAGATGATATTTGAGATTACTGGCTGTAACAAAAGTAATTAGTCAGCCCAGAATATACCATGATATTTTTTGGTTCCGTTAGTTATCTGCTTTTAGTCACCGATGGCAAGCGTAACGTTCCACCACCGGTTGTGCCGCGGTGACATGTTTACTGGGCAGTTTCTTGAATTGACCACCGATTAAATATACCATGATATTTTTTGGTTGCCACCGTTATCTGCTTTTAGTCACCGATGGCAAGCGTAACGTTCCACCACCGGTTGTGCCGCGGTGACATGTTTACTGGGCAGTTATTCTCTTGAATTGAGGGAATAGTATATTCTCCTCAATGAATCCATTGAAGGCCATGTATTCTTGGGATTGTGTTCGGTATCTAAAGCACGCGACACATTGGTTGACTGCCCTATGTGCAAGACCCGGTGCTTTCATGGACAGCTCTAACTGGTTTATAATAAATGAACTATCGGTGTGTCCCTCGGAGCCATCAGATCAACGATGGTGTCTGTGGTGGGGCCAGAGTTGCTGCTCTGAGGACCAATCATCTGAGTACACAGAATTATAGAAGCAGCCGTCGACGTATTTAGTGAGCAATGAACGCTAAGCTTGGAATATCGCTATTGCCACAACCTTCTGATGCGACTTTCGACGACACATATCAGATATACCTAAAGCAACAGCAACTTATGTCACAACTGTAGTTTTTGAACCATGAAACTCAGTTGTGGCCGGAAATCGTTCGTACCGTTTTCGTTGGTGACTCTACGTACTATGTAACAACAGACGGTGCACCCCTGTCATAGAATCTTCGGATTGAATAATATTTGTCGACTACGTAACTAGTAACATCATTACGTGAAACAACCATGTAGCGCAATATGTGTTTCAGGCACAGTTAGGCTGCCGGGCTATGGTACACAATGCTAGACGTAGGCTGTCAGAGGCGACCCTATATTATCCTAGAAGGTTTCGGGACCACTCTCAGGCTATGGACGAAACCGGAAAATTACACCCCCCTTTTCTCACCTACGCAAGTTGGTCTTCAATTCAAGGCCTGGATGCCTTGGTTGCCGTGACACTTGCGTTGTCGGGAAATATGAAACCAAGTTTATGAATACATAATTTTATTACGACTGATTGCCAACAAATAACAGAACCATTAAAAATGTGTTCCACACTTGTGCCTGAAAAGTAAATGGGAAACGAATTAGTGCAAGGCAACGGAATGGAAACGGTCAGAGGAGGGGATGAATTTTACCGCAGAAATACCCACCCATTTCCCATACCTGCGTGTGGTAGCACTGGAGAAGCTAGGTTGAAGCTGCCTGAAATGCATCACCATACTTTGCAAGCAAACCACGCAGACGGACGAAAGCAAGAGAGAGAACATTCAAACTCCCATCATCACAAACGGACACAGCCATGGGTCCAAATGGACGCACCGGAACTTGGATACCCTGCAGATCACATACAGGATAGTCCAAGCGGCGCAGTTTATCACCCGGGATCCGCACGCCATCACCGGTCTAGGCTATTTAATGGTTCATCCGTACATAGTCTCGGATTTCCATGGGTGACTTGAAATATCGCAACAATCCAAACACAACACGCTCCTACTGAGCATTCAGACGTCGGTTTGCAGCATGTAGTTGGCAATCGGACGTACGCGGATCACACGAGTGTTGCATATATAAAAGCTAATTATTACAAGGCGACTGTCTCGGTGAACGATAAGCATGAACGATCGACAATCAAAAGCAGCATACCTAAATTTAAGTTATTTGCATGATTGTGCGCAAAAACATCAACTTACCGACGACCCTTTCAATCAGCATTCCAGTGAGGAAGCATTTCATCGAAATTCTGTTCGTCCGAGGATACAACCTGTGAACCTACATAACATTCTACCACATTTAATTATCCCACTTGGCCGTACCGTCGTTTGCGACCGTGGTGGCGGCGTCCTGCACGTCGTGGGCACCCGGACCACAAGAGGAGCAAGCGAGGAATGACCATTTATATATGTATATACCAACCTGACTTTGGCCTTCATACACCAGCTGCCCGGTCCAGACCGCAAGTCGCCGACTCTGTTGCGTCGGCGCCGACCGAAAGACAGTCCCCCACATTCCGAACCTACTGACTCCTGCGCCGTCACGGTCAACTCATACTGTCAGACTGCCCCTATATGTATATATGTTTGTACATCGTTTGGTACTTGCTTGTTGTTGCCCCTACAGAAATCCGTGCTGTGACAGTGACTACTTCTCGCTCCATAAGTTTGTGACCAAGAATATTCTAAAAAACTAAAGTACCCGGAACTTACTAGGAATCGTCTCAAGTTCAGTGTGAATGGTGATCTGGAACGGGAATCGGAAAATCCTAAAATGAGAAACACGAGAACATCTAACCTACCATAGGCGTTTTCAACTCCACCTACGCAAAAACATACAATATGATAAAAACAAGCATCATCATCACCATCATCATCAGTCATCATCATCATCACCATTATCATCATCATCGTCATCACCGTCATCAGCATCATCATCATCACCATCATCGTCATCATCATCGTCGTCATCATCATTGTCATCATCATCATCATCATCGTAATAATCGTCATCGTAATAATCGTCATGATCGTGATCATCGATATCATCATCATCATCGTCATCAACATCATCGTCGTCATCACCATCATCATCGTCATCATTATGATCATCATCATCGTGATCATCGTCGCCATCATCATCATCGTCATCATCATCATCCTCATCATCGTCGTCACCATCATCAATATCATCATAATAATCGACGGCATGACATCAGTGTTCAACACCGATGCTTCACTGCTTCAACTTCAATCATCATTGTGTGAACGAGACAGTGCGTACACAACACCTCCATTTCGGTTTACGAATTATGACTACCGTCAGATGTAAACGAGTACGGGGATAGCTCTAATCAAGACGACCAGTTGGGTCTGAAATATATATCTGAACACCTGGGCAAGAACAATGCAGACCAGGGATAAGTATGAAAGTGAAACTGTGCAAGGTCCTTGTACGGTTGAAAAGTGAGTTCGCCAGTATATTTGTTTGCCTAATACATACCCAGTCTGGCGAAAGGATTCAGTCTAGAACTGACCGCAATTATTGTGGATTTATCCAAATATTATCGTAAACTGGTGAGTTTATCGTCAAGTTTACTTCTGTGACACCAACAGGATAACCGTCAGTGAATAAACCAAAGTAAGGAAAGAAGTGAAATTCCTTGAGACCCACCTGTCGTCTAAGCCGATTGATGAGGTCCCTAGGAGAGACCAGGATCAGACGACCAAGGCATTCGGCAACAACCAGGCGATTACCCTCTTCGGGTAAACCAGAACTAGCCATCAGTAGACACCTGGGAACGAAAAATATGGCAAAGCCCAGAACTGTTTATTAAGACAAATGAACGAGAGTTAATCAAAGAGACTCACTTTATGCAGCCAATGATGATGGCATCCGCGAACAACATAAAGATAAATTAACCTCGGCCGCTTCATTGCAATCGATCAATCGAGCTTACTATCTAACGGAACAGCTTGACGGCCACGTCAGCAAACTTGTAGACTAACGTACCCGTGCATGTTACTGTCCAAGAATAGGAGAAGGTAAGTCGAAGTGAAGGATTTCCCCGGTAGGGCAATCATCAATCTGGTTACCCATACATGAAAGTCTGTCAAGCAGCTGGTGGCAATTCTCGGAAGAATTGATAAAAAACGATTAAGTTTGAGCACAAATTTTCAAATGTCATTTACACGTTGCAAATTATTAGAGAAGTAGAGATATCGGAAAGTGTATTAAAGCTCTTTTAAGAGGATTTTATCCCCAAAAACACACTGGAGGAATTGGTGAAGAATAGCATCCGGAATCTTGAAAAAATAAATCAGAAAAACGAAAAACTGGCAACGGCTGGAAACAGGAGTAGAGCCACATTTACGAACGAGAGGAACGCGGTAGGACACAGTGAGTCTGAAAGTAATGGAAAATTCTGTGATCAGGGAAACCACGGATGTTCAAAAAGGATTAATACTCCCCGAATCCGGGGACCGCAACTGGGCTGCCGACAGACGAATTGGGTACGAAAATTCTGACAGCAAGCGCCTCAGTGCTTTCGAAAATCGGTGCGCTGGGAGACAGGTGTACTTCTACTGCATCTTACTTGAGGTCTCCCACTAGATGATGGGTAATCAGTTCGCTAAATCCTGATTGGGAATATGAAACTGCATTAGGAATGAAACAACAGCGATAGTGGTGCTGTTCAACAATTCTCTGCAAGTGATCTGCTGGCTTGCAAATTGCAGCGGGGTGTGCAAAGGCTGGAGTTAGCCGTCCCCATCGCGAATGGAAGCCCGGGTAGCTGGGGATTTTAACCGTAGCAAAATTCCAGTTATTCAATAAATGGGAAGCTCAAGCGCATGGTTTTAGTAGGGATTTGCGAGAGTTCGATGAAACTTAATAGGGGAGAGGGCATGTCGACGAATCGTTAGGTCCCGGTTGAAGGTGCAAGTTGCAACATAGATGAAAACGGGAGTGAAAGCACATAAAAGAAAACGGAACAACCACCGTCACAGCATTGCCCATAATAACAAACAAATTATAGTTCAGGAGTAATACCTTTTCGGTGTATGGCTGCCATGCCACCCGAAGGGGAATACGAAAGCTGAGATACTGCCGAGTTATCCGGGCACAGACAGAATCAGTCGAGATGCAGAGAATGGGTTCGAACAACAAGCCTCCTAGTCACTAAGTTCGCGCCACTGAGCTATTTGGAGTTAGTTCATAGCATAGATCGAAATACGAAATAAGACTGGGGGCAAAGGGTAAAGGGACGCCTGAACCGAATGGAATGGAAAATTTCAAGTAGAATACGAGTGAGGCTGCCGTTATTGCTTGATCGATAGCATGTCGGTAGCAGATTCTGCTTTTAGAGTTATGTCGATCATATTTTAGGATATGAAATCGCGAATGTGGCCAACGGTAGTGCGGGTGCAGAAGCTTAAACAATCTGTGTGACGAGACTATCTTAATCCGTAGATGAGAAAGTGGTCCAATTGATTCAAGGTTTAGTTGACATGTAAAATAAGGGACTTGGAACAGTTAACAAAACAATGTGCACGAAACCTGAGGGAAACAAATGAGTATGTAGATAACGTGTAACTTGAAAGAAAATTAAGGTGATCGAGAAAAGTTAGGGTACTTTTGATCCGTAGCCAGATTGGAGGTCCTGTGATCCTCTAGGCACTCTGAAGGTGGCGCTGCAGGAAATTGTCACTAACTGATATCAACGTCGTTTGTGTAGTCAGTTTTGCCAGGACTGTTTGAATATAAGGGGATACTTGTACCTCAGAAGTTTGAGCACAAATTTTCAAATGTCATTTACACGTTGCAAATTATTAGAGAAGTAGAGATATCGGAAAGTGTATTAAAGCTCTTTTAAGAGGATTTTATCCCCAAAAACACACTGGAGGAATTGGTGAAGAATAGCATCCGGAATCTTGAAAAAATAAATCAGAAAAACGAAAAACTGGCAACGGCTGGAAACAGGAGTAGAGCCACATTTACGAACGAGAGGAACGCGGTAGGACACAGTGAGTCTGAAAGTAATGGAAAATTCTGTGATCAGGGAAACCACGGATGTTCAAAAAGGATTAATACTCCCCGAATCCGGGGACCGCAACTGGGCTGCCGACAGACGAATTGGGTACGAAAATTCTGACAGCAAGCGCCTCAGTGCTTTCGAAAATCGGTGCGCTGGGAGACAGGTGTACTTCTACTGCATCTTACTTGAGGTCTCCCACTAGATGATGGGTAATCAGTTCGCTAAATCCTGATTGGGAATATGAAACTGCATTAGGAATGAAACAACAGCGATAGTGGTGCTGTTCAACAATTCTCTGCAAGTGATCTGCTGGCTTGCAAATTGCAGCGGGGTGTGCAAAGGCTGGAGTTAGCCGTCCCCATCGCGAATGGAAGCCCGGGTAGCTGGGGATTTTAACCGTAGCAAAATTCCAGTTATTCAATAAATGGGAAGCTCAAGCGCGTGGTTTTAGTAGGGATTTGCGAGAGTTCGATGAAACTTAATAGGGGAGAGGGCATGTCGACGAATCGTTAGGTCCCGGTTGAAGGTGCAAGTTGCAACATAAATGAAAACGGGAGTGAAAGCACATAAAAGAAAACGGAACAACCACCGTCACAGCATTGCCCATAATAACAAACAAATTATAGTTCAGGAGTAATACCTTTTCGGTGTATGGCTGCCATGCCACCCGAAGGGGAATACGAAAGCTGAGATACTGCCGAGTTATCCGGGCACAGACAGAATCAGTCGAGATGCAGAGAATGGGTTCGAACAACAAGCCTCCTAGTCACTAAGTTCGCGCCACTGAGCTATTTGGAGTTAGTTCATAGCATAGATCGAAATACGAAATAAGACTGGGGGCAAAGGGTAAAGGGACGCCTGAACCGAATGGAATGGAAAATTTCAAGTAGAATACGAGTGAGGCTGCCGTTATTGCTTGATCGATAGCATGTCGGTAGCAGATTCTGCTTTTAGAGTTATGTCGATCATATTTTAGGATATGAAATCGCGAATGTGGCCAACGGTAGTGCGGGTGCAGAAGCTTAAACAATCTGTGTGACGAGACTATCTTAATCCGTAGATGAGAAAGTGGTCCAATTGATTCAAGGTTTAGTTGACATGTAAAATAAGGGACTTGGAACAGTTAACAAAACAATGTGCACGAAACCTGAGGGAAACAAATGAGTATGTAGATAACGTGTAACTTGAAAGAAAATTAAGGTGATCGAGAAAAGTTAGGGTACTTTTGATCCGTAGCCAGATTGGAGGTCCTGTGATCCTCTAGGCACTCTGAAGGTGGCGCTGCAGGAAATTGTCACTAACTGATATCAACGTCGTTTGTGTAGTCAGTTTTGCCAGGACTGTTTGAATATAAGGGGATACTTGTACCTCAGAATGAATCTGGCGGTTTGGTATCACGTCTTCTCTTAGTGTACTCTAGTTTTGCTCGAAGGTGCTTTGTAGTCGCATGGGATTAGTCAACAGTAAAGCCGGGGGTGAGGCAAACATTGCAAATGTAGCAGCAGCAAACAAGGCAACTCACCAGATATTATCCAGATGCTTTTTCAATAAAGCGTTTGTGCCGTATCCGGCCAGATGCATCAAAACCTGTCAATGATAAGACTCCTTGTAAACTCATCAACCATATTGAGTAGATGCTAAAAGGGGACACTGAGCGGAGTTCAGAACTTGTGTGATGATCTGTTGTCTTTATCGTTAAACCCGTTTAAATCACCAGATCTGAGCCAAGTTTGCCATGAGACAACAAAATACGGGAGAGGTCTGTGGAGCTGAACTCAGTAGTGCTAACGAAGAGCCAGAGGCCCACGTTTTTCTGTCCGGTGGATGAAATGTAACAACAGCAAAACAGGTCGTCAGCGGATTTCGTTCTTTCGTCGAATAAAAGTCCAACAACTAACTTAGGTTCAAGTGACCTGCGTGAGAATCGCCACAAAAAAAACTGACCGAAAAGGTGTCGTTAGGTAGAGACTTGCGGTGTGTTGAACCATCAGTAGGACAAATGTCAAGCCCTGGCTAGCTTGCGAGGCCTATCTCAGATACAAGAACAGCACTGTTGATGACGTGAACGCTATGATCCAACGACCGAACGTCATTCTTCATCTTTATACAACCCAATAACAAAGAACATTTGCAAAGAAACACGCCTATGACTGAGATAATACACTACCAAAAAGTTTATCTCTCCATTCAGAGGGATAAACCAAGTGCGTTTTGAAGCTGTGTAGTCGAAACCGAATATGGCAGGCTAATATTCTGTTGAAACCAATACCAAGAGAGATGGAGAGCGTGGAGAATGACAAGAGAGAACTGCTGCAAGACACAGAAAAGCTTACTTCGCGCAAGGTTTGAAGCATATGGTAGAGTTGGTGTTGATGTCCATACCCACTGGGATCATCCTGTGTGGTGATAGTGTGCGCTGATGCCAATTCGGATATTCATGCAACCAAAATTGGTAGAATTGATTGGGGTTGACCGACAAAAAGTCGACCTAAGCCCAATGCGGCAGCCGGCCTAACCTCTCCAATGACTGACACGCCATTTGCTAAAACTGGACTTCCTGGAATACTCGAAGTATGGGAAAGTTGGGCTGACAGGGTAGAAATGAAGATTTCGCGGAGATCTTCCCGATCGCTCAAGTCCCTAAGCATGAATACAAGCGAACATTACGGTTAGTGGAGAGTTTTTCAGGAAGTGTTCTACGCTATGCATTGTTGAAACTACCGCATCACCATGAACGAATTTTGCCCTACTGCAGGTAGCTAAGCTTTCATTCTTTGAACCATTTTCAGACATATAGATCGCTGTTTTTCATGCATCTGTTGCCTATCAAATATATCGTTTATTGCACCGTCTACCACAGAGCGCCAGCACCTCATAATGGAAGAAACGCCGTCATGCACCGGAGGCCCGATAGAAAGAGCATTATTGCGGGAATCTGACGTCCGTTCGCTGCAATGACAGGCAACGGACCGCCAGATAGCAGATAGCAATGCAGCACCTGTGGTGAGTGATTACCACTTGAAGTGTTCAGCTCTGCGTAACCCACGTAGATGAGAAAGCGGTTTTACTTTGTCTCAGTTGGTTGAATGAGTGTCAGATAGTCAGAAATCGGCTTTATAAAAAGGTGAAGCTTTTCACGATTTCTTTTGGAAGATTGAAAGAATTCACGAACCAACTTGTTAGTCTTTTGCTGGAGTTGACTCCGTCAGATTCTGCTTTCCCCCTGAAATGCTGTGCTGTTGAAAAAGCGACCTGGGTGGTTGGTCCTGCAAGATAGTTCACTCAGCGGAGCGTTTTGATGGGGACGCAGTTGACTGATCTCTCACGTATCAATGTGATGAAGGATACTCTACCGCGGACAACAAAACGATTCAGCCACGATATCAGATTCTCGATGATGATTGTGAAAAACTGGACCCACCACTTATTTGCACACAAGCAGTGGAACTTCCCCATAGGAAGTAAGTGTTCGTAAACTGTAGAACTGAGAGTTGGATGTAGTAGAGAACATGCTAGTTTGGTATTCTTTCAGAAATACTCTCGCACTGAGTGAAACGAGTGAGATGTGACCGAATAGGACCGAACAGATAAGACCAAAAATCACCCCTCGCACTCGCCTGTATGTGATTGATCCGGCCGCGAGTGCTTTTTCAACTCAAAATTATCACCTCCAACCGAGTTTTTTGGTCTAAATCCGGACGACCTTTTCTCGGCCTAATAAATGGTGTTAGGAACAAACGAACCGCCCATAATTCAAGGGCTAATCTAGGTTTCATGTGAGGATACCCAGCATTAAGTGTATTCCGGATCGGACATGCTTGGGTTCATTATGAGACCACAACCATGACATGACCAACAAACGATCTCAATCTCTACAGAACGAAGAACATTCTGTGCATTTTAAAAAGATAATTTCATACTGAGATGTTGTGCCACGAATGTGGTAGATGGACCCCATTTCCTATGCCCCACATCGAACAGTCCGTCCATTCTTATAATCATTTCGTTTCCAATTTGTAGAACTTGAAAAATGTGAATAACTGGTCGCCAAGCCCCTGCTGATATTGCTTTCTCAACCATATTTCTCAGCCCTATTTTCTAAACGAGGATATCGACAAGATACGGTTGTTTATATACTCCTCCGAGCTTAAGCTGGTTGAATTAAACCTCCTATGACCACTGGGGTATTTTGCCTTTCCTGTGAATCGGAACTGTGTCTTTGGCCGTGCCTGACGGAAGCTGCTGTTGTGCACCAAGCCAATGATCAGACTTAGGAGGGGTCTTTCTTGGGGTTACAGTATTAGCTAGAAGGCTAAGGTAGAGCTGCATTATTTTAGCTTCAATGTGCACTGAAAACTGGAGATTTACTGATGTCAAGTGCTCGTGATACGTACTGAAAAATATATAAAACCAACAGAGTAAAAATACCTACAGTTTCCGTCCCAATTCTTCGAGGATTAAGAGATTCAAATAGATTTGTGTGACCGAGGAGTCCGGGTTCTACAGAATGGGAAAAATGGGCAAGTTGGTGATTGCCAAGTATCTGCAACACTGATAGGGTGAATGAGGATTAAAAATCACTAACAAGCTGAGCACAGTACCCCATTACCTGGCTTTCTGGTCACTGTTTTTTGTTACGTGTCAGCTCTTTGCAGAGAACAAGCAGCTAAAAATATAGACGCACCTCTCGATAAGGATACTTCTACCGAAAAGCCCAATTGTGTACAAGACGGTGTGGGTTCTCAATTTAGGACAGTCGGGCGTAGTTAGATTCCCAATTATGTGCTGTTAAAGCGCCTCAAGAATGGCATAACCAGACGGGTGCGGCCGAGTTAATCTGGGTCAATCTAGCGAGCTTCTCGAAGTAACTCAATGCATTTCGAAGAGTAAGAGGCACTCAAATATGGCGTCACGTTACGCATAGATACATGATGCAGCCATGAGTTCTAGAATAAAGGTGCTGAGCAGCGAACACCATTTAAGTAAAAAGGTGTAGGCAAGGGAAGTGATTCAGAGACATCTGTAACGCGCTGGTAATTTAATGATACGACAGGCAACTTAGATATACCTGTGCTGGAAAAACACCATGCAATCGACAGAAGTTCTGAGAAACCGCTGATATTCCCAGCATGTCGGGCTGGAAGCTTTTGCTTGAAGTGCTACACCTTATTTGACGCAGCGGTCTTGATCGCAGTGAGAATCACTTCCAGTTTCTGGAAAAACAACCAGCCTCAATCGGCAGGAAGCGACTACACCGTTTAAGGGCAGTAGAGCGGTTGGAGTGGAACTAATTTATGGAGCGTGATACATGGTATTTCAAATATAATGAACAATAAGCCAGATATCAGGTCACCACAACTCGTTTCTGCCTACCTTGCATTGCCTACGAGGTTAAGTTTGAACAACGCGCGAAGGCGAAGCGTGTCGTTTTGCTGCTGCAGCGGCACACCCTCAGCGGATCCCAAGACACGTTCACTGAGGTTGTGGAAAGTTGCTGGACGAGGTTCAAGGTGACCTAAACGCGTGCATCCGACACACAAACTAAATCCGACTGACAAACGCGCGGATCCCGTCCCGCCGGTCTCCGAAAATTATCTTGACCGCCTTGGCGACGACAAGGCGGAATACCCATTTAATCCACATTTCCATTGCTAACCATACCAGTCGCGCCCATCGGGTAAGTCGACTTAGGTTACACATGCATGCTCAGTGTCTCCACTTTATCCGCCAAGCCTACACTCGTCCACCAATATGAAGCTAATTCCTTTGCCACAGTGAGCACAGGTCATCAGGATATTGATCCAGCAATCTATTGATCTGTTTTTGGCTCCATAATGTACGTGTAAACAATTGGTCGATGCAGCATTTGCTTTCTTGTTTTGTTCTATCCCAGACGGCCTCTGAGTGAACATCCCTAATTGATGGCTGACGTCTGAGCACTATTCGGCCGCATTGAGATAATTCAGGTCGACCGGTGTGATTGAACTGCCATGTCTTGTTTTTTGGCCCAATCGGCTTCCCTACTCTTATGCTAGTGCTGTGTGAATACCTCGCTCTCGGAAAGAAAACACCCGTTCGTTCTACATAATGAGAACCACCCAGTAAATCATACCTGACAGCAGCCCTATTGGCCCTAATGTTCTTGAGGTGATTATTCCTGTTCATGAAACTTTAAAATCCTTGGCACTGACGTTGAGCGATCAATGACACAGTTGTACACATCGGGAACTATATCGTCCACAACAATGACGAAGTTAGTCGATGAATGAAGTCTTCTCAAATACTTTTGTGAACAACCACGGGCGACGGAAAACGAGTGCCAGGATCCATAAACTGTCGGATTATTCTTCCCTGGACGCCATATACGCGTTATATGTTCAGGAAACACCGTAAGGTGTAGCAGCTTTGAGACTTTGAATGACGAGGATGGCACCCACATTATAAACTGTTGTGTTTAACAACTGAAAAGGGGCATAGGCTTACCTTGCAGAACTGGCATTCAGTTACGAACCATTGCCTCGATGGGGAGGGGGAGAAGGGGACGTCTTCACAGTAATGTGGTAGTATCATTAGAGGACAATCGGTACAACAGAACGATCAATTACATTATACGCGATTTAGTTAGCTAACTTCGAACTGCCTTTTCTGGAGAGGTTATGAGACGAATAAAGAGAAGCATACTACGCAGTTCTCGCCTATACCTATCTTCTGGGGAAACTTAAAGGCAAATACGGTTAAACTCAGTCCTCGATTTTGAATCGTACGGTGGCCACAAATTAAAAAAAGTTGAAGATTGAATGGCAAGTTCAGATATCTTACCCTGACGGCTGCAATTAGGCGGTCTACAGCGACACCAACGGATGCGACCGAACTGGAAGCTTTGCTAGAGGAGGAATCCGTGGGCAACTCGGCTAGCAGTTCGGCCACGCACTGAGCAAGACTAAGCAGGGCGTCTCGATGAAGGGGGACAGAAGAGGTAGAACTCGAAACCACCAACAGCCCACTGCCATTCAACGGAGCCAGGAGCCGCGACAAGAACAACTAAAATAAGGTGGGCGAAGAGACCGAAGAGGTTATTATACATGCAGTGAATTTTTAAAACATCAGACGAAGGTGCGATAACGACACGAATGGAGCGGAAAAGTTCGCGAGAGATTCATAAAAATGACAAACAATCTTCTTTCAAAAAGTGAACACAATGAGCACATTACGCAGCAACTCAGCCTACTTCACACTGCACCCCCTTAAATTGTAAAAATAATGATCTTAATAACAAACGTCGCTCATTTTGGAGAAGTTCGGCAATGGGGAACGTACAACGTGAACCCATCTCCAAGTCGACAATGTGCTTTTTCATACACCAAAGTGAAAGTTATCGAACAGTCGTCAGAAGTAGAGGCAAATGGTGATCTGCGTCCATTCAGCATCCCTAATTTCCTAAGACTCACGAACCGGGACATTCTCGATACAGTGAGTGTCTTCCAGGCCAGTAGCTACGAAGTTGTCTCTATCATATTTTCGGATTGCTTTTACAGACAGTTGAAATTTGAACTTTGTTTCTAACACCAACATTGTTCTTTCCGTATGGCAACCGCAAACTCAAGTGGAGTGAATTTTCCTTGTTTCTATGAGAGATAACCTTGCTTACAGAACATACAGGATCTTAGTAACCGTGTCGAGGAGCGATGTAGTTGCTTGTTCCGGGAACATTAAGGCCTCGTAAGAAAACAAAAGCAGATCTCCACCCATAAAAATAAAGTAACCAGCTTAGAAACCTATAAATGAAAGTCGCGTAAAACCAGCCTATAACACACGCAATACACCAGCACTACACCAAACCGGGCATGGGTAGGTGAAGTAATGCTGCAAATTTCACTCGTCACCCGACTCATTTTATCACTTGGCCATCCGTCAGTGTACTGGTGAGCTTATTCTGGGTACATTGCTGACCCGACACAAGTAACTGGAACGTCTCAAACTGTGGATTCTCAATCACCGTATACTTGTCTAGGCCTAAAAGCGTGCAGCGGGAACAAAGATGAGATGCACGTAAGGTGACCAGTTGTTTTACAGTATGCCGACAGTTTGACAGCGTAGAGTCTCACTGGCGAACTCGGAATAGTATGAGACCCAGCTTATGATGTCTACGCAGACTACATATCTATCAGCAGCATTAGGTAAATAATATCAAGTGCACGGAAACTGTTGTCGACAAATTCTGACTAAAGCATCAGATGAAACGGACCGATTATAATTTTCACAGTTGATGGTGTATTTTTCGTTGGTTGAAAACCACTATCCTATTTTGAAGATATCAAAAGTCAACTGGCTTTGAGTTGCATCATTTCATCAATAGAAATTTATCTTATTGTTTCAAAGCAGTTCTAGGACTGACATTCTCTACTTTTTATTTTTCTCACTTTATTGTATTCGCAGTCTTTTGTGTGTGCGTCATTAAGCCCCATCGACTTGGTCTGACAAAAATAGGATAATGATGAACAAATCAGAACTGTCACAGTCTGGCCACAGCCAACGTTTAGATTTCGAGAGTCATTTGCTGGCCAAAATCTATCGAAAAAGGCTTAACGATGGCCTCAACAATTCCTGACGTGTTCGAAATGTACGCTCGACCTGAGGAAAATCGAAGTGGCTGTGGTGTGATCATTTGCGACAGGAGGGAGAAAGAAGTGAAGAGGATGGTTCGACTGGAGAGTTTGATCATTTAGTAGCAACTGTTCAACGGCGCGCTGAGGCAATCTGAGTTCAAACTTTGAAATGCGAGCTGAGATATCTAAATTTCAAGATCCATTGGGGGAAAAGCTGATCAAACTGCCTAGGGAGCTCTCTTCAACTCGAAACTTGTGTGCTGTTAAAACTACACACACCAATGCAAAGGTTCAGAAAACCTTCCGAAGGACTTTAGGTATAATCGACAACATTTAGGACGATGCCAGTGGAGCCTACTGGTGTTTGTAGGAACTTGGAATGTGAATGACAAAAGCCCACGGACCCTAGCACTTGTTGCGCATTTTCATCGTTTTCACCATCATCGCAATTGACAGCAACACCAGATGATAACAATAGTGATTCACTGCCATGCAACTATGTCAATTTATTCAAATAAGGCTCTATTTTTGGGAAGACAAACTGGGCAGGGAAAGGAAAGGGACCTATGGCAAGTCTACAACGAAATTCCGAGATGCCTACACCTCCAACACCCAGTCAGACAAACTGGACGGAAAATGATCGACAGCATGAACGCCATTGGCATCGGCCAGCTGTCAAGTCTCTGTTGAAATGTATACACAGAATGACCACCTTCGACCACCTGAATGATCTTCTTTCGCTAAACTGGTGATGAACAGCTTGAACAAGAGGAATTCACAGGGAGGTTTGTGTATGGCACGATGGATTCGGTAATCGACAACATTTATCGCGATGCCAGTGGAGCTTACCGGTGTTTGTAGGAACTTGGAATGTGAATGACGAAAGCCCACGGACCCTAGCACTTGTTGCGCATTTTCATCGTTTTCACCATCATCGCAATTGACAGCAACACCAGATGATAACAATAGTGATTCACTGCCATGCAACTATGTCAATTTATTCAAATAAGGCTCTATTTTTGGGAAGACAAACTGGGCAGGGAAAGGAAAGGGACCTATGGCAAGTCTACAACGAAATTCCGAGATGCCTACACCTCCAACACCCAGTCAGACAAACTGGACGGAAAATGATCGACAGCATGAACGCCATTGGCATCGGCCAGCTGTCAAGTCTCTGTTGAAATGTATACACAGAATGACCACCTTCGACCACCTGAATGATCTTCTTTCGCTAAACTGGTGATGAACAGCTTGAACAAGAGGAATTCACAGGGAGGTTTGTGTATGGCACGATGGATTCGGAAGCTAAAGATAGAAGATAGCCACTAACTGTGGAAAAGATGCTTTCAGCTTATGTCATCGCTACGAGACTAATCACCAGAACTAGCACTTGTTGAGACATGCTCACCGCTCCCGATAATCACCTAAAAAATACTTCAATGAATTTGTTTTAAACGTTAAAGTAGACAACTGCACAGCGGCGAGACCCACCGTCATGATTCCACCTTGCTCCTGCCCACTTCGAATCGCGCGTCGACCAATTGCGCGCACGAGACGTAAAATAGCCCCCACTGCTTGCCCTCGCAACAGCAGAGAGTGGGCCAATCCGATGACGGGTTGAACAAAAGCATTGGTAGTTATGAACTGGATGATACGATCATCCAGACCATTGTGTCCTGCACTGAACGATTCCAACAGCAATGACACCAGATGGATAGCCAGCTACAACAGAAAGGGGACTGGTCTGAGTGAACTGTTACCAAATAAAATGTGTAAGGAACCTGTAGGACAGACGGAAGTTTTGTTCACAGATAAGTCAGTTTGGATAAGACTAAGATTTTCCATCACACAGCTCCCTGTTGAGCAACAGGCTTCCGAGCTGAAAATAGATCATCATCACCGACAGCAACACCGGATGAGGCTTCTGGTGCTTCTGCGTTGCGCAACAATGTTATTTCATTTGAATAAAGCCTTATAACATGAAGGAGGAAATGGGACGGGAATGGGGCCTAGGGCTAGTCTACAACAAACACCTTCAACACTCAAACGGACAAACTTTGGATAGAATGACAGCATGAACGTCATTAAAACCTGTTAGCCACCATATAGTTTAGCGTCTCCAGTCAAGCACAGGATGAGTCATGAGGGCCCCATCCTGGAAACCGAATAACACATGTGTTGACAGACGTCTTGGCGAACGGTGTCTCCGGGGTTTGCAATACTCATACCGTCCGTCTTCAGTGCATTATTTGTGATAGTCCTGCTAGGGCCTTTCTGAAGCAAGTGAAGGGAGATACAGGATATTATGGCTGTGATTATTGTACACAAAAGGGTGTGCACATTGGCACACGTATAACTTTTCCCTCGTTGACAGCTCCCCTGCGTCGTGACTATGATTTCCGGACCAGAATGCAAGAGAAGCACCATATAGGTCCAAGTCCGATGGAGGAGTTGAATTTTCCCATGATTGACGGTTTCCCACCAGATTACATGCATAGCGTGTGTCTTGGTTTAGTGCGGGTTTTTCTCATCTTACTCAGAGCTATGCCAATTGGACACAAGGCCAGGCTTTCTTTGGAGTCCTGGAATCTGCTGAATGCTAACATTGAGCAACAGAGTTTGGCTCTGAGTATTGATTTCCCCCGAAAATGTAGAGGTGTCGTAGACCTGGATCGGTGGAAGGCATCTGAGCTACGACAGTTTCTTCTGTACATAGGACCCGTTGTTTTACGAGACATCTTACACCCTGACGTTTACGAATGTTTCATGTATTTTTCGGTAACCACTTTCATAGGCTGTTCACCTTTTTTTCACAACATTATGCTAATTTTTTAATTGATGTTTCCAAGGTTGCGGTGTCAAAATTTGCTGCTATTTTTGGTCCCAGCCATTTAGTGTACAACATACACCTCTTCTCCCATTTG
>NW_008751984.1:83723-85310 GCF_000715545.1 Opisthorchis viverrini | reverse complement strand
ATTAAAACATTTGTACTTGAAGGCGCTTATTGATATCCGGAAATGTAATACGCTGAGCAATTATGTGGGGGCAGATGGGTTATCACTTAGTGTTTAGGATGTTACTGAATCGTACCAGGGAGAGATAAATCCGTATAATGGGCTATATTTGCGCGTCGGACGACTTTAGCTAAGTGCGGACTGGGTGCGGAAATATCGGTACTGGGTACGGATTTTCCGCACCCGGGTGCAGAAGTGTGCGGATATTGTGAGGAAATTTCCGCACCCGGGTGCAGAAGCGTGCGGAAATTTCCGCATCCGGGTGCGGATATTGTGCGGAAACTTGTTTCATTTCCGCACTGGTTCCGCACCCGGGTGCAGAAATCTGCAGAAATTTCTGCACCGGTGCCAACTGGGCACAAGCTGCACCCAAACGTTTCCCTTCTGCTACGTTATATTCTGTCCAACTGAGTTTCCGTTACTCCAAAGTAGGCACGGAAAGCAACGCCCGTATTGGCAGCCGGCTATTCGGCATGATTCATGGTCAATCCATTTCAGCTTTCAATATTGAATGCATTCTTTGAGTGGAGTGCCATCTGTTTCACCAGAGACTGATTTCCAGATAATCTTATTGCGAATTTGCTGGTTAAAGCTTATTCCATCTACATTTCTATATCTCTATATTCTTCAATGATTTGAAGATGTCTCAGATCCTCTGCCTGAAGCAACCAAGTTTTACAGCCGTAAAACAGCACAGCTCGCACCGTAGATCGACCTACGCGTCCTTTGAGAACCAGCGATGTGCCTTTCGGTACCAGAGGTGGGGTAAATTTGGAAAAAACAATTGTCTTGCCGTCAGAGATAATGCTACTTCCGAAATACGTATAGCTTTACACAACATCAACTGCAGCTCTTTGAATACTTAAATGGATGTTTAAAAACTGTGCTCCGCACCATGCATGACTTTGCATTTTGTCGCAAATGGAGACACACAAGCAACAGTGACTGAACAAGGTCTCCTACGAAAGACGTTTCCGGCTAACACAACGCAGTCGGTACATTACAACCGAAACGGAGATGTGAAGCTCATGTAGAGATTGCCCTCAATTAAAAAGTGAAGAAAAGTATGCCGCCAGAAGGATCGTGTAAGATGAATGAAGTGTATCGAGATAGCTACTTTCATCAGATTTCAACAGTACGATAACTTTGGTAAATGAACACAGCGCAGTCGCAAACCGATGTGGCAGTACCGCTGCACAGGACACGAATGTTACTGCTATCGGAAAGGAAGATCACGATAATGCAAAACTGAGTTCAGATGGATGTAAGTATTTATGACTTACTGGAATGATGTTTTCACATTATGCATCCAAAATAACGTGTCACCTGTGGGTCTAGCATGGAATAAGGAAGTGATGTGTATCGTAATCGGGTACGATCAACGGATATACGCTACCTGAGAACGAGCGCACAACTCCCCAGCTATGACGCGAGCCCAACCACTACTAGCGCAGACAGAGTAGACCAGACCTTCAGAAGAGGGCTTTTACTGCCTCAACCAAAGGCGAATTACAGTAGGAGCAACGTCGTATACGTATATATATATAT
>NW_008751984.1:70306-83218 GCF_000715545.1 Opisthorchis viverrini | reverse complement strand
ATGGCCCACAGAGACGTCGTACATTACGCTGCCGCGTTTTTGTAACACGTGTCCCGCGATCCAGCGTTCGTGCCTTGGTCGATAGTCTCGGGCAAAAACGCTTTCACCTACTTGGAACTGGGCCGGTTTCGTGTTCACGTCAGGTTGGGAAAGAGCCATCGGTAACGGACACATGGCCGAATTGATAGTTCGCAATTTCCGGCCAATGAGCGCTTCGGCGGGTGATTTTCGATCTTCTAGAGATTCATTTGGAGTGGTCCGATAAACCAAAAGAAATCTCTGGAGAACTTCGACGTCCATCCATTCCCCTCGAGACTTGAGCAGCGCCCACTTGAACGTATCGACTAAACGTTACGCCTGCCCATTGGACTGCGGGTGGTATGGAGGCGAAAGGACGTGCGTGATGGCGTTTTCCCGGCAGAACTCTCGGAAACAGCTTGAGCAGAATTGTGATCCGTTTTCGGATACCAAAGTCTCCGGTAGGCCGCGTTGGCTGAAGAGCTGTGACAACGCCCGTATAGTGTTGGTTGTCGTTGGTGGGACGACAGGCACAACTTCTGGCCACTTGGAGAAGGCATCAATCAGGATGAGATACGTCACTCCACTAATTGTGCCAGCGTAGTCGATATGCACCCGGCGCCAAGGGCGTTCGGGTCGAGGCCAAGCAGCTGGCGGAAGACGTGGAGGGTTCTTCGCGGCCTGTTGACACTTTGCGCAGTCACTGACGTAGTCAGAGATGTCGCGATCCATGTGTGGTCAGTAAGCGTAACTACGGGCGAGTGACTTCATTCGGTTTATTCCGGGATGCCCCGAATGAAACTGATGCAAAGCTCGAAGACGTAGGGCTTTGGGGATCACAACTCGATCTCCAAACATTATAGAGTTGTTTACGATTGCCAAAGCATCTCGGCGATGGAGGAGCTGTCGGAGGCAATCATTTTTGAGGCTCGAGGGCCCCCGCGAATTCATGAATTGGATCGCCTTTTGAAGAGCTGAATCAACTGTGGTTGCTCTTTGAATCACTGTTACCGTCATGGGTGGTGCCCGAACGGACCGGACGAGCTGGGGATCGGCTGAGTCTTCGAAAGCAACCTGCGCAATGACCGTGTCTTCTTCGGGTGTTGGCTGGTTGCTAATAAGGCGAGATAATGCGTCGGCCTGGCCGAAGTCGGTGGTGCGCCGTTACTGAATATCGAAGTCATACCCCAGCAAAATCAAAGCCCATCTTTGCAGGCGGTTGGCAGAGTGTGCTGGAACACCTTTCTTTGAGCCGAAGATGGAGAGCAGTGGTTTGTGATCGGTGAGTAGAGTGAAACGGCGGCCATGGAACATTTTGTGGAACCGCCGAACCGCAAACACCAATGCCAACGCTTCTTTCTCTATTTGGCCGTATTGCTGTTCTGCTGGAGTTAACGACTTCGACGCACGCATGATTGCTTTCTCTGATCCATCTGGGAAGACGTGTAGGATGACGGTACCGACTCCACAGTTGGAGGCGTCAGCTGCCACAATAATCGGTAGTTTCGGGTCGTAGTGGGTCAGCAGCATATCAGAGCTGAGCACGGTTTTCAGCTTGCAGAAAGCTTGCCCACATTCTTTTGACCAACATCAGGGGACGTCCTTTCCAAGCAACCGATTACTCGGAGGCCGGATGTCGTGTAGCGCAGGCAGGAGTGCCGAATAATAACTGATCAGCCCCAGAAAAGAGCGTAAGGATGGGACATCTTTAGGGGGCGGCATCTGCTGTATAGCTCGGATATTCTCCGGGTCAGGATGGCGATCAGAGGCGTCGAAGATGAAGCCGAGATATTTCACTGTTTCCAACAAGAATTGACATTTTTCGGCACGGAGGCGGAGACCATTGTCTTGGATGCGTTTGAGCACCATATCGATTCGCGTGTGCAGTTCAGCGGGAGAGCCAGCGACAATCAGCACATCATCCAGGTATGCGGCCACACCTGGAATGCCAGAGAGGATGGTGTTCATCAACTGCTGGAAGATTGCAGGGGCAGTTTTGATGCCAAACGGAAGACGGTTGTACTGATATAGCCCACGGTGTGTGTTGATTGTGATTAATGGGCGTGATTCTGGTGCGACTTCAATCTGAAGGTATGCATCCGCAAGGTCGATTTTTGCAAAGATCTTCCCACCATTTAGGACAGCGAACAGATCGCCTGTAGCTGGTAGTGGATAGTGATGCTGCTGTAGAGCTGCATACAGGCCGGTTGAGAAATGGGCACAAATGCGGATTGACCCGTTTGGCTTCTTCACCACGATGATCGGTGCTGCCCATTCGAAGTACGTTACAGGAGATAATGTTGTTCGAGACGCTGAAGTTCTGCATCAACCTGCGGCAGCGAGGCGTATGGAACTGGTCTCTTGGGGCGAAAAACTGGGATAGCGTCTGGTCGAATTTGGAGGGTTGCTTGTGCGGTGGAACAGCAACCAAGGCCAGGTTCAAAAACTTTGGCGAAGCGCCGAATAATATCGCCGGCTTGATCTAGGGCAGGAACGTGAGAACGGACCGCGTTGCAGATGGAACTGAGTGGGACATCTGCCAACCCAAGACGGTCGAACCAATCAAGGCCAAGGACTTTCAGTTCGGCAGCAGCAACATAACATGGCCCAGTGAATATCGTTCCATTGAATGAGACACAGCATTGCAGTTCTCCAGAGAGCCGCGGTTCACCGCCACAGGCACTGATAGCGGTTCTGGATGAGCGTCGGATAGGTGGTCGCCCCAGCGTATTCCAAAGTTTCTCCGATATGATCGTGATGTCCGACGCAGTGTGCAACTGCAGTCGGACCGGGCGTCCATTTTTCAGGACTGTGAGGAACTTCCGTTGGGACGGGGCACTGAATTGAAATGTTGCAAGCAGGCTCAAAGTGGAGCCTGTAGTGTCTGTAATCCGTCGTCACATTTACCATTCTTCCTGAACTTGAACCACACTTTGTAACTGTCGTTCACATTGTATCATGATGTTTGTTTTAATGTTACGAATACACAATTTTCCGGCGCGACCTGCTGACTTCTAGCTGAACGACTGTATTTACGCCCGTTGAACTGTTTGTTGGCTGTTGAACCAGTGGGACTAAATCTCTGTGTTTGTGTCAACTGTTAAACGTCACAATAAATCCCTGTGACATTTTTTTAGCCGTGAATAATTTTCCTACCGTGGAATATATCACTCACACGGAAACATC
Organism: Opisthorchis viverrini; assembly: GCF_000715545.1. Lineage (NCBI taxonomy): Eukaryota > Metazoa > Platyhelminthes > Trematoda > Opisthorchiida > Opisthorchiidae > Opisthorchis > Opisthorchis viverrini. The sequence continues at coordinate 80,014 of NW_008751984.1, read as the reverse complement.
TGCAGGAAATCTCGACGAGTGAATATTTTCCTTTCACACCCAGTTACTGCATTTGGATCGGTGTAGTGGACTACTGGACCTACACATTCGTGAGTTCCCATTTCACTACTCATTGCTTTCCTATTGTGATTTTTGTGATTTTGCATTGGTTACTTTTGCTTGTTAATTTATCTGAACACGCTGATTAGGTCCTAGTCCGCTACAAGCCCACCTGCTTGGAAGTCTGCGGGCGTGGGTGCTGCTTGGATGCGCCATGGGATGTACTGGCTGGGCGTGCCTTGCAGTATCCGTCTTTGTGGCCAACGGTCTTGCATTGTCGACATCGATGTTGTTTGTAGGGGCACAATTTGACAAAGTGCCAAGCCCCGCAGTGCCAGCATGGGGATGACGGCTTCTTCTTCTGGACGTTCTGCTGATTTGATTGGGCATTGCCAGAGCGCGACGGACCAGAGGAGGACGGGCCAGAGATTTGAGAGCCAGGTGGCTTGGAGGCCTGGCGAACCGCATGAACTTCGGGACCACCTTGGCCCCCAGATTGGACCAAAGTGGTGTCATGCTGTAGGTTAGTCAACCGTTGGTATTCGTCTGCGATGGCGTTGAGAGTCAGCGAGGGGTCTTGCTCCAGTCGGTTGAGCAAGCGCGTCCGTATGTCTGCGAACTTGGGAGATTGGAGGCTGCATATGAAAATCAGAGATTTGAACTGGTCAGTTGTGAGCGACTTCAATTTGAAACGTTCGCATTCGCGATTAACAATGCCAACGTGTGTCAAAAAGTCATCTGACTCGTTCATAACCAACTTTAGACATCGGTACCGCGTGTTGAATAGAGACGACCGTTCCCCAAAGGTTACCATAAGCGTCTGTACGGTGTCATCGAATGACCTGTCGCGTGGGTTCTGTGGCAGGATGAGGTTGCAGTACTTGTCCAGCTCTGCCGGGCCAAGTTTACGAAGCAAGAGCCGGACTTTCCATGCATCGTCCTGCGCAGCGAGATCAACTCGGAATAGGTCCTCGTAACGGCGGAACCACGTCTCGAACGTAACGTTAGCGTCTGGATCGTAGTTAAATTCCGCTATGCTATTCGCAATCGCATCTACCTGCTGACCGGGCGCCGGATTGGACGTAGCACTACTAGCGGGAACCTTTAGCTGCGCAAGCATCTCGATGAGTTTAAGCTGTTGCTCGAGCAGGGCCTCTACTTTCGCGGAATCCATTACGAGTAGAACGAACACCTCGTCGCCAAATGATATGTATCGGAATCGGGTACGATCAACGGATATACGCGACCTGAGAACGAGCGCACAACTCCCCAGCTATGACGCGAGCCCAACCACTCCTAGTGCAGACAGAGAAGAAGACCAGACCTTCAGAAGAGGGCTTTTACTGCCTCAACCAAAGGCGAATTACAGTGGGAGCAACGCCGTATATATATATATATATATATATATATATATATATATTTCGAGCGACCTAGGGGAGCGAAAAGTCAGTTAATGCACACAAAGTATACCTGGCCAATAGGAAAAGAGCGCGGTCTTTACGGATTGAGGTGCAACATGGCAAAAAAGGCGCGAAATTTAACAATTCAAAAATTTTTCAAAATAAATTGGCAATAACTCGGAAAGTAAGCAGTTTTTGGGAATACTGATATCCCCAGCAGGAAGAACCACCAAAAACCCGTCATTCACCATACGATCCGCAGTGGTTTGAGTACAGAACGATGCTCAAGAGTTCCAGCTGTGCACTACGAAATGAGGTGTCATGTGCTACCTACCGATCAATGCTGGAGAATCAGTACTGGTTAATCGCTATAACCAACAACAAACAAATTAATGCGGGCAGTGACAAACCCAGCAGCGATAGACCAGAACGATCGATCTAATCAAACCATACTTGGGCTCGCTCGGAAGTAAGCAGTTTTGGTAGCACTTCAAAAACCGTGTCCCAACAGTGTGGGCCAACCAGACCGGGATGCTTCGACTCGAGTAAAGTAAGCAGTTTTGGTAGCACTTCAAAAACCGTGTCCAAACAGTGTGGGCCAACCAGACCGGGATGCTTCGACCAGATAGAGACAACGTACAACCAGACCGGGATGCTTCGACCAGATAGGGTAAAGACAACGTAGGGTTGCCAGACGCAAGAAGGTCGACAAAAAGGTCACTAATTCGTCGGAGGCTTTTGGCTAGAAAGCCATGGCATGTAAGGACGATTTGAAGAGAATCAATGTCTCAGTAAGCATAAAACAGGTTATGTAGAGGATCCATTCATTATCACGGAGTGGGTGTGGTCAAATAAGTTAAAGTTTAACTATTCAGCAGATAAGCCTGTTCGGCCATAAGTTTATGACCAAGAATATTCTAAAAAAAGTCCCCGAAACTTACTGGGAATTGTCTCAAGTTTAGTGCGAATGGTGACCTGGAACGGAAATCGGAAAATCCTAAAATGAGACACACGAGAAGATCTAACCTACGATGAGCGTTTTCAACTCCACCTACGCACAGACATACAATGTGATCAAAAAAGAAGCATCACTGTCATCATCATCGTCGTCATCATCATCATCACCATCACCATCATCATCATTATCAGCCGTAATAACCGCGTATTCTTTATACGGTGCTTGTAGCGACCGCAGTTTCGTTCACCGATGATTCGAGGAGGGGTTAGGTAGCTTCGCATTACAGGCGGGAGTTGATAAATTGGTGCATAAATCCAGCACTGTCAGTGGGCTGTCAAATGAAGGGGGATTGGAAAGAGAGCTATGCATTGAATGCAATAGCTTTGATGCATGAGCGCCATTGAGGGCGCGACTGAGCCATGTCTGACAATTTCTCAATCCATTGACGTGGCCCGTCTCGGGGTCCCTATCCAGGAAGACGGTAGTGACCAGAGCAGCTGAGTTTGCTGGTAAACTCTTTCATACTTCGTTGCCAAGTCAATGTTTGACCGCCTCTGTCTCTCATTCACCCTTCACGTGGTTGTGCGAAAAAAGCCCTTCGAGGAATTCGGTCGACTGGCATACGCAACAGGTAACCAAGCCAGCGCAACCCACGCAGTTTGATCAGTTCATCTATTGAGGGTGAGTTATTTCTCCCGAATACCATTCGAGGTACTTCAGAATAGCTGATCCGGTGTTCCAAACATATTCAGGCAGTGCTTCGAAGACATCGATGGTCAAACACTGGAAGTCTTTTGACTTCTTCAGCACGCAGCGATCCATATAGTAGAATAGTAATATGGAGTGCACCGCAGCGTTGTAAAATTGACCCTTGACAGAGAAGCTGATGTCACGCCTACGCCAAAGGTGATGTAGGTTCGCAAAAGCTGCTCTGGCCTTCCCAATCCGGATGGAAATTTCATCTTTCGCCAGACCGCCGGGACTGATACAGCTGCCCAGGTAAACAAATTTGTCTACTAGCTCAATCGGTTCATCCGCAAGCATGAGGCTAGGGTTCGAGCCCATCCAGTCTTGCAGTAGCACTTTACATTTCGCAGGTGTGAAGCGCATGCGAAACGCGACGCAGAATTATTTAGATTATTTGTCATTGTTTGCATCATCACGGTGTCAGATCCAATAAGAGCTATGTCGTCTGCGTACTCGATGTCTGTGAGCGGAGGCCCAGGGAGCATTTCGACCCCACAGGCATTAGAGGCTGGTAGTGAGTCTTCCATGATCGTATCAATGACGAAGTTAAAGAGGAAAGGTAAAAGAGGACAGTCCTGTCGGACATCACTTGATGTGGTGAACTCAGGATAAAGCTTCCCGTAGAGCTTTAAACGGCCGCGGGATTTGGCGTACAGCGCCTTAATGAGGGTCAAGAATTTATGGGGGACACCTTTTTCCGCAAACAATGCCATGGTAATTGGCAGTCCACACAGTGAAAGGCAGCCTTGCGATCAAGAAACACAACCATTGTTGGTTGCTGGAAGTAGTGTCGCTGTTCCAGAATCTGTCGGAGGGCGAAAATATGGTCGATACAACCTCTCGTAGGACCGAATCCAGCTTGGTTTTCACGGATCTGCCTCTCCCTGTATTCAGGCAAGGATAACGCCAGAGAGCACCTTCGATGCCATAGCTAACGGGCTGATGCCACGGTAGTTTTCACATAGTGTCCGCGTACCCTTCTTGAAGTTGGTGATAACTGTCGACATGCCCTATTCTGCAGGCACTTTCTTTTCGTCCCATATAGCGGCAATAAGCTTTGTCAGGTGGGTCACGGGGAATTTCCGCCTTCTTTGAAGAGGGCTGGATACGGACCGTCCGGTCCTGGTTCCTTCTCACTTTTCAGTACGGCTAGTTGGTACCCTATTTCTTCTTCTGAAGGGCGATCAAGGTTTACATTCCATTCGCCCGTATGCATTACTTCCACTGGTTGTGTTGCATGAGGCCAGCTGAACTGCTCTTCAAAGTGTTCGGCCCATCTCTCCAGTCAACATTTTTACGAGTGAATTAATGAGCCATCTCTTTCATTTATTGTTTCGTTGACCGTTGCTTCCCTGGGGCCAGTCGATCGTATCGGTTGATAAAGGGCACGGCTGTTTCCCGTAGCAAAAGCCTTCTCCATCTCCCGAGCTTTCGATATCCACCAGAGCTCTCGGTCTTTCCTTAGTCTCCCCACTATTCGGCTTTTGAGAGATTGGTGTGCGCCGTCGTACTCGTTGCCTGCTGGTATGGCTTTCCTGGCATCAATCACGGATAGCGACCTCGACGACATCTAGTGCTCCTGTGGTCGAATTGGAGAAGTCAGGCAGGCAGCAGTGAACGCCGCTAGCATAGCTCCTTTCACATTTTGCCACGCTTCATCCACATGCTCACTGCCACCACAGTGTTGTTTTACTGTGGAGAGTTGTTCGGCTAGCTCAGATCGATAATGTTGAGCTATGGCGATTCTTCCAAGATAGTGGATTGGCTTCTTGCTGACTTGCAATGGCCTGAAGGGAAACGAAATGCGCGCACCACGGCGTGATCGGAATCAAGTGGTGTGCCCCAGAAAGAACGGGTCTTGTATTGTGGCTCCCCACCGGTGGCTGATGGCCACGTGGTCCAAATGGGTCCGCGGTTGATTTGTGGTTGGCAGCCGCCATGTTACGCGGTACGAGCGTTTATGTTGAAAGATCGTACATGCCAGAAACAGTTCGTGGTCAGTACACAGCTGAAAGAGTCGATCTCCGTTGTCTGTGCGGCGAGCATCGACTCCGAAACGACCACCCAACTGTGATTCCAAGGAGCTCAGACGACCTACTTGAGCATTCAAATCGCCTGCAAGGATCACAATGTCGGTGCTTTTTACCTGACGGATGAGACCGGATAGCTCTCGATAGAAAGTGTCATTGTCCATACAAACATGCACCGCTTTTTATACCGAGAGGCGTTGAGCTTGATTGAGCTGAATAACCAGACTGCACAAAGACGACTGTTCACTGGGACTTAATCCAGAAAGGCGAGTTCAACTCTGGGGCTGAGTGCAACTACCACTCCATATATTCCACGAGTCATCGCTTCTGGGTCACCGGACACACGGAGGCAGAAATGTGGAAGAGCTGAATTCATCCTTGGCGTTCTGAGATGCCTAGGCATACATCCCGTATGCGCGTTTCGGAGACACACCACATAACAATTTTAAGAAAGTATAAGCATCCTGCAAGCGTTGCCTGTTTGCCAATTTGATATAGAGTACGGACGTTAAAAGCTCCTATATAGAAAGGATCTCGTGGATTTAGAAAGGCGTCATTTTGTTTAATGTTTGAAGGCAGCGAGGAGCATGAAACCCTTCGGTTATATGACTGACAGTCAAATGGCCCAGCGACGTTAGCTTGTGCGGTTGGGGAGGGACAGCGGTGGACGCTGAACTGTGCGGGCAAATGATACTTCCTGGTTGCCAACGCCGAGGAAGGGGGCATGGTTGAGGTCGTTTGATACAGAATCGAGGCTTACACGGATCGGTACGCGGGATCGAGGATTTCGCCCAAGTTTCCCGGATCAGTTTTGTTCCAGTCGTTCAGTGACTACTGTTCAACTGAATGCACAAGTGAACAAAGTACACAGGATTGCTCTAGAAGACACTGGAACGGGGAAGTAATCTTGCCAGCGCGAGAAATCAACTAAGAAAGTGCCTAAAAGTGTTCTGAGCTGAGTACTAGCTGCGGCGTGAACAAGCGTCGGATGGAGGTTATTCCGGAGGGCGAATATCAGAAATGAGCAAAAGTGTCCGATAATGATGTGCGCTCTGAGCTTGAAAATCTTGCTAGCATGCTCTTGTCGTGTTAGATGGGTGAATGGCGAGAAACCTGTTGGCCAATCATTGTTCAATCAGCGCGTAAGGAAGTGCCTAGTTTCTTCGGAGGCGACAGTATTCCTGGGTGGAGGGCACCGCGAGATAATTTTCGTAGTTCGCGGACTTAAGGCCGGCAAGCATTTTCGTAGCACCTTGATGGACACGCTTAGTGGGGGTAACCCCCACTGGAGTAGACAACGTGGTTGGTATATTCAAAAAGCAGTCTGCCGTAGGCCCCGTAGAGTATTTGGAAGCGTATGCAAGTAATACGGTAGAAGATGCGCCGAATCATCCGTAGAACGCCGAATGCCTTTTGGGCTGATTTCTCGCAGTGCGGTGAGAAGGACATGTTTGGAGAGAGTCAGATATCCGAATCATTTTCGACATCTATCCTTATAATGTCTTATGGTCCATTCTCACCATGCACGACAAAGGCGCTCGCTGAGGCCTGCGCGAATGACATAGATGCACCTTTCGCCAGTCAGAGGAAAGTGCCAGCTCAACGACCATTGCTTTGCAGCGTCTACATCCATTTGGAGGGCACCGGTGTTTGAACTCCAGAATTTCAAGTCGTCCGAAAAAAGTAGACATTAACTTGAAAGAACGTCTGGAAGGTCGTTGGCGTAAATCAGAAACAGCGGTGGGTGGTCCTAAAACGGAGCCTTGAGGAATTCCAATGGAGACCTGTGCTGGAGAAGAGTAGGTTGAACCTATTCTCACTCGGAATGCTCTGCCTGATAGGACCGCCTTGATCCAGTGAAGGATTTTCTCTTGAATCCCGCAAGAATTAAGTTTGTGGCGTACTTGCACTATTGATATTCTGCCTCAATCCTATGAGAGCGAAGTTTGTGGACCAGCGGGACGGGTGGGACCCGATCAAAAGCTATCGAGAATTTGAAAATTATGGCATCCAATATGTGTCCCTCGCCCTTGGCATCGGTTAAGCTGTCCGTAAATATGAGCATTTCGTTACGCAAGAACTGTTTGGGGGAGATCCCTTTTGAGCCTGTGATATCAAGTTGTTGGAAGTAGGATTATCTAGGGAAGTTCGTTTCAGAATGCGTTCCATCATCTTGCACGGCACGCTAGTGAGGCTTTAGGCCTGCAGCTACCGGGCGATAATCGGACACCAGTTTTGTAGATTGGCCTGAATCACTTCCTTCGAAGCAGAGGCAAGGTGGCGTTCGTCAAGCGACTGACGAAGCACCAGGTATAAATGATTTACCAGTGTAGAAGGCGTTTCCATCAGGATCCTTGGATGGATCTCGTCGGGCCCCAAACGTGCAGAATGGGTTGATCTTTTGAAAGAGTTGACGAATGTCCTCCGTCGTGAAAACCAAGTCGGTGAGAAGCTGTTCTTAGTTATGTCTTGACAAGATCGGTTGTGAGGAGGACGCTGAGGCTGCGAAAAACCTACAGTGTTCCCTGTAGACCCCAGATAACACTATTGAGTCATTCGTGGGCTATCCACTCTTGTCCTTCGTGGAGAAGGCGGTGGACTTATTTCTTCGGCGATGTCTAATGTATTTTAAAAGCACATTCCTATTTTTATGGATGAAGTCTATAACGATGGAATGCTTACGTATGTTCCATCAGCGGACTTCAACCAGTGGGTGGTTCCGCATTTTACGAAATGCCAGCTCATCTTCTGTATCCCCTGTGGTCAACTTTTTAAAAAAGAGTTGGGATCTTTCAGAAGTCGTTGATCTTTTTTCCAGAAGTCGTTGAATCCCTTTTGGCAGCCTGCGTGCTGGTTTTCTTGGGACGAATGTCGCGTCAGTCTCGTGGACATTCTGGACAATGTCCTATAGAGTTCTTCCAACGGAGCTGGTCCAAGTGTGACTTGTTCAAGGAAGATTCGCATTCCTGAGAAGTCTGCACGCTAGAAGTCTCGAAAGCACGTTTGATGTTTGGGATTTCTGGCCCCACTTTGAGCCTTCGACTCAGAAGTCTGACCCTCAAGGCGGTGGGAGAATGTAGGGTTTTGTTCGAAGACCCTCACCCTAGCCTATGACACAAACGTCTGACCCACGATGCTGTGGGAGAATGTAGGGTTTTCTTTGGGGACCCTGCCTGGAGCGGATGACTTAATAGTCTGACCTGCTCGGCTGCAGGGGGTTGGCCTAACGCGAGGGCGCAGGGAATAAGGCATTACTGTCTCATTCTTGATGGGGCTGTGCACAGCAGGTGTCTTTTGGGCAGCACCGGGCTCTTTCGTTTTAAAAGTATTTAGCCTGGGAGAAACATCTTACTGCCTTCACACTCCTGTCATAGAGAAAAGTACGACTTTACCCCCAGACCGCCTCGTACCACGAATACTCGTAGTGCGGGGTCTCGCTACTCTTGGTCTGGCCGCTCCCTTTTGGCCTTCCTGGCATAGTTGTACCTTATGGAACGAAGTTCCAGCCATTGTAGCCCGCTGGATCATTGCAGCACTCAAGCCCAACCACCACGTCAAGGTGGCAGCTTTAGGTCGGGATCTGTCCGCAGAGACCATGTCTCACACACATACTGTTAGGCAGGACTCCACGCGGATCCCACTATACCGCACTTCTTTAGGCGCTGCTACGCCTGAGATGCCTGGCCCGCTCGAGGTTGGCCCAGAATTCGGGACGCTCGCCGGTCCGGCATCAAGACGAGATCTGATTGGTCAATAATCTGGACTCAGCAGCCAATCATGGCCCAGTGTTGGCCAAATGCCGGTTGCCAATGACGCATCCAGAACGCGTCAACAATTCCAGAAAGTTATAACCGCCTACGCTATATATGCGAAGCGTTTACAAATGTACCTGATGTCGTTTTGGGCGTTAACAGACCTTGTGCACCCTTGGTGGTTGTTTTGAGGTGAACACTAGCTTGGGAGGCTCAGACCGAGAAATAAGCTGAGAAAAATACCGTTACTACACATAAAACAATACAGCCTTTACTGTAGCCTGTTAAACGTGACTCTTAAGATCTAATGATTTCGCTCTTTGACACCAAAAGTGACACAAATCAGGAAAGGTTATTCGAGCTTTTGAGATTCTCGCACTGACTACATCAGACGCACTTCCGTCAGAGATAATACAACTATCGAGGTATGTAAAGTTTCCCACAATCTCCAGTGGTTCTCCTTCAATTCTAAAGGATATGTTCCCAGATGATACGTTTTGAAGCAGGACTTTGCACTTTGAAGTTGCAAGACGCATGCGAAAAGATGGTATGATGGCGGTCAGTTTATTCAACAGGGCTCGTGCTTCGCTTTCGTCTTCAAAGATGAGGGCGATGTCATTTGCTTACTCCAAATCGACCAGTAACACTTTGAACACCGGGGTTTTGAAGACCGTCCAGTGTTCGCCTCATTATTTAATCAATGGCAAAGTTGAACAAGAATGGAGAGAGTGGACATCCTTGTCTGACACCACTTTTTGTAGGGAAGCTTTTGGAGAGTTCAC
>NW_008751984.1:43597-68507 GCF_000715545.1 Opisthorchis viverrini | reverse complement strand
CCCCGTCTTTGAACAGTGCGGGTGGAAGGTCATCCGGACCGGGAGCTCGGTGGCACTTGAGGGCACATATGCAGCCGCAAACCTCCGAGGCCGTAGGTGGTTTCACGTTCACAGTCCAGTTCTTTGCTTCACCTGTGGGCTCTAGATAAGTGCCGGCTGGTGGCCACGACAATTGTTGTTCAAAGTATTCAGCCCACCGGTCGATGCGTTCCTCCTTATTCGAGATGGTCGTTTCATTCTAATGCTTGATGCTTTCACTCACGGGTGGTTTGCGGGGACCGGTCTCACGGGTCAACTGAAACAAACTCCGGGCATTACCGGCTTTCTGGGCCTCTTCCACTTCTTTGGCTCTCTGTGTCCACCATATGCATAACTAGCCTGCAGATAACACGGCGTCACAAGATAGCTGCAGGCATCATTCCTACTTCGAATATGATGCTCCGTAACTGGTGGCTGCAAAAAAGCGGTCACCATGATGACGGTAGGCGTTGTCACTCACAGCGACTACTTATAGTAACTGCCGCGTCGGTGTCTATGTGCGACGCTGATTATGGGACCTTACCTATGCGTGGCAGCCTAATCCAACGGCCAACAACTGCCCCTTGTACTCGTATCCATACTCGTTTTCTTGCGTCTCCAATACTTGTTGTAACTGTCGGGCTTGCGTCTATTTGCAACGCTGATTATGAGACCGCACCTATACACAGTAACATAATCCGATAGCCAATGACGGTTTTTCATAGTCAACTATGTGCGGTGCCGTTTATCTTTGCTTCCTATAGTAAACATCAGAGTAGTATCCATGCAGACTGGTAAAGTACGATCTCAGTCATACGTGAGATCCTAATCTGACGCCCAGTCATACTCATTGCTGTACTCGATCTCGCCTTACTTGCTACTTATCGTACCTGCTAGGTCTGTGTCAATGTGAGGCGCTGATAAATGGTAACCTAATCCATCCTCACTCTGCTAACGGTACGCGACACTTCCAACCTTGAAACTGTTAGGACAGTGCTTGTATGTGACACTGATTACTAGGCATCAACTATGCTCAATATCCTCAATCAACTGCCAACACTGACTGGACATTCATATAACTGTGCGCGCTTTCGCTTGTCTGCTGCCTATAGCAAACACCAAGCTACTATGCGGGCACACTGATTACTAGGCATCAACTATGCTCAATATCCTACCTCAACTGCCAACACTGACTGGACATTCATATAACTGTGCGCGCTTTCGCTTGTCTGCTGCCTATAGCAAACACCAAGCTAGTATCTATGCGGGCCGATAAAAATGGGGCCCCAATTATATAGGGATATCCTGATCTACTTGCAAACGACGGTCCGTCATACTCGTTACTGTAATTAATATCGCCTACCTTAGCTACTTATCGTAATGACTAGGCCTGCCTCTATATGCAACGCTGAGTATGAGGCTTCATCTATGTCTAGTAGACCAGTCCAATGGCCAATGACGGTCCGTCATACTCAGCTTTACTCGATGTCACCTGCTGAGGCCACATATAGCAACTACCGGGCCTGTTCTCACATGGTCGTAGATGAGTATAGTGTTCCAACTATACATAATAGACTAATCCAACGACAAACGGCGTTCCTTCATATCCATAAGTCGTCCATCTGACAAAACCCCATGCCCGAAAAATGCGCAACGCCTTCAACAAATCATGCTTCTCTTTATTGGTTGCGTCTGTGCAAGCATCATGTATGGTCAATCCAACTCTTAGTTTTTTGTTCGACAAGTTTCTGAAAAATGTATAATCAATTATGACCCACACACATCTCGCGATACCATTCGAAACACGATTAAGCAATGTTTTAATGGCCAAATCAAAAAATGCTTAAAAAACCCTTTGTCCACAATTTCCAGTCGGTGTCAACGCTGGACCTGGAGACTTACTGTTATATAGGCAAACTCACTACTTGCTGAATTAATACAATAATAGATGACAAGAGGGGCGTATGCACACTGGTGATTCGATAGCGGGATTCGGCAACCATATGCATTAATGAGAGCGGATAACTTGAAGCTAAAGCAGAATGTTTTTTGTCAGTCTTAAGAGGAAGCATTGTACACTTTAGCCCTAAAATCCAAGGACCATACGCGTCCTCAAACGCTCACCCACTGATGCCACCGTAGCAAGAATCTGGTGTGTGGGCGGGTGTTTGGATCCGTTTGGAAATGGCAGGCAACCTGTTGACAGACCCATTCCTACAATGCGCTTCGCTGGTAGACTTGGCAAGCCCACCGATATCTACAGTAATAATGGTACGAACTTTGTTGGCGCACTGAGGGAATTTCGGGATGATATAAAGCGGTGGAGTCCGAGTAAAATATTAGACCGGCTTTTGACTATGGATATACAGTGGCACTTCAATCCACCAGCAGCTAGCCATCGTCGTGGTGTGTGGGAGCGTATAATCAAGTCGGTACGACGTATACTTTAATGCCTATGTAAGGAACAATGTTTGACAGATGAACAATTGAACATGCTTCTTATACAGGCGGAACGGATTCTCAATAACCAACCTACAGTCTTGCCATCATCAGACAGCAACAATTTGGAGCAGCTTACTCCAAACAGTTCGTTGCTGATGCAATACTGTCCTGCGGTACCCGTTCGCGACGGTTTGGCTTCGCGATATCATGCCGGTTGGAAACAGGTCAATTATCTGGCTGGCGTTTTCTGGCGTCTTTGGATAAGGGAATATCTGCCAACGTTGCAGATGCGTACCAAGTGGCTCAGAGCAACTCAAGAATTGAAACAAGGGGACTTATTTCTGGTTTCTGGTGAGGACCTGCCTCGTGAGAAATGGCCTCTAGGGGTAGTAGATAGTTGTGAGGCGAGCCCAGATGGCTTAGTAAGAACCCTGCATGTTAGAACGGCGGGCGGCGTTCTTAAGAGAGATATTAGAAAGGTGTGCTTACTGGAGGTTAGGCTTGCACTCCAACGAAGTCGGCACTTGTGGCAGCAGTGGTCTCGGACCATTCGTGTCAGTGGCTGATGGGGTACCTTAGAATGCGGCTGAGCGTAGGCAGAAGGCAAGAATCGGGGCGCCCGCTGAATCAACGTGGAGAAGTTTGCGGGCGGTGTACCATCCGTTACGTTGACAATGAAATTCCCCACGTTTATTCTGTCCCCATTTGTAACCCACGCCCCATCTTTGCGTTTAGTGTATATATGAACTGAGTTTGTTTGTCCTTACTACTTCACCCATTTGGCCTTGAGGTCATCCGGCTATTTGTATCTGCATTTGCACGTGTGACTGTCGCACGCGAGAGCCTGTTTGCTCCCTTGCTTTGTACTTTTGTAGTCCAAGCGGACTGCTTGTTTTGGACGCGTATCTACTGTCGACGTTTGTATATATTGTGAAATACTCTTACCCTAATAGTACCGTATAGAAACCCAGCTCCGACTTTGTTTTGCCTACCCGGAGGTTCTGGTATTACGTCTCACCCGAAGATACCGTTCGACCTTTACACTCCCGCTTCTCAAACAGGCCGGGTACCACAGCCACACAACAGAACAGCCCATACTGCAGCCTGGGACACACGTTACCTGATATTCGCTTGAATTCTGTCTTTACACCATAAGTGTTTCAAGTTAGCAACGCTACCCGAGTACAGCGGCTTCGTGCGTTGACCTCATCTGTCACACTGCAACCAAAACTAACACAATTTCGAATGCACATCAAACGCTGCACTACATCAATTCTCCAAACGGATCGGAAAAATTCCTGCGATCTTATATAGGCTTTATTCTACCTCTGAGGATGTCCTCGGACAATTGAAGTAACCCTCTCTTCATGAAATTGTACATTCTATCCCAATCACCTCAAAAATGACATCCGTTACGGTGCTGTCTAGGAACTGAAGTATTTCAGTGCATCGGTGGCATGGCACAGCTGAACCCAGTTTGATGGCATGCCCGCAAATATGCTCTTCCTTCTCCCGACTGTACCTTATCGCTTACTTTTTCCATCACATGCAACTACGAAGGAAATCACTTTTATTTGATTTCATTATTATCACAATATCTGACGGTACGCCACCCACCTGTTGGAATAAACACCATTATGATAACGTGACACTTTGTGAGTATAAAGTGCACACCAAAGGACAACATGATTATCATCATCTTTGATAAAAGTACAAAAGATGCTAACAGAGACTAACCAAATACACGTGAGATGACACCCCAGATGCAACCGGTTTTGAAAACCTCCGCACTTTCCTTTAGGCTGCAACAGCCCAATTCTGAGGTCAACTCATCCTACAAGCACGCAGCATGTCTCTGCAAGATCCGAGATACCTTACTTGCGCACAATCTAGCCAACGCATGTTCCTCATAATCACATATGCCAACTCCATTTCGCATCGATCGCACACCTGAATATTGATTTTCGCTCATGGAACTTGGCAGTGTCGTACCATTGAAGCAGTTAGGAATTGTGACAACTTTTGATTGTCTCGTATTTTGTGTGGCATTCTAGCTCAACTCAAAGTGATTTCCAGCTAACCTTATGATATTTGTCTATTTTGGGTTCCCAATGCAGACGTGTCTGTCCTACGACCTTGTTTGAGTATCAGCAATAAGCTACTGTAAACCCTTGACCTAAAAATACTCTAACCACAATGACAACCATAAACGGCTCATCCAAGAAGCTCATGTACGGGTCTGTATACGGACCCACATACGGCGTCGCAATGACGGTAAAGCGACTACCATATCCTGCCTGATCGCTTGCTCGTAGTTCACTACATCTCTAATATTTCACAGACGAGCGTGTTACCTACAAGACGGTTTAGTTTGTACAGACTTGAAAGCAGTGGCAATCTTATTGCGCTGTCTGCCTGTTCTACACACAAACCCAGTAGCTCACCAAACGACACTATTGGTGGCTCGGTATATCGGTGAATATCAAACCTTGCCTTAGGCCAGATATAAAGTATACTGAAAATCATAAAAAGCAAAAAACTTGCTAGTTGTGACAAATTTACTGGCTCCGAAGGGATGTTTGCAGCAACCACCGAAGAACTTTCCATATCCGGGTCACAAAAGCCCGCTCCATTTTGAGTTCGTGAGGACGCAATTGGCGTGATTACATTTCAGCCTCACTGACATCCTTCTGGACTGTTAGCTCTTTTATATTCTGGTCTGTTTAATTCCACCGAAGAACTTTCCATATCCGGGTCACAAAAGCCCGCTCCATTTTGAGTTCGTGAGGACGCAATTGGCGTGATTACATTTCAGCCTCACTGACATCCTTCTGGACTGTTAGCTCTTTTATATTCTGGTTCTGTTTAATTCCATATCATGGAACGTTCCACATGTTTGCAGTATAACCTCTTCGAAGATATCTGTCTTCTCCATTCCGGTGATCTAACGTGCCTGACCGATATATCATCAAGGAGGGTATAACATTGGAGACGGGAACCCAACGCAAACACAAAAATGTCAGTTTCAGCGGAGAATTGGAATGAAATCCTTCATCAGCAACAAACGCAGTTCGAACAATCGCAGTTGCGACTTATTCTGTCTCTTACTCAAGCCGTCAGGCTTCAGGCATCGATTCCATCCCAGATTGGTACTTCATCATCTTTTGCCGATTCTGTGGCAGCAACTGTTACCGAGTTCCTCTAGGAACCAGCCTCTGGTTTCACATTCGATTCACGGTACTGTCGCTGGGAAGATACTTTTAGAATGAGTTTATCGACAAAGATGATGCCTAGAAACCCCGTCTCTTAGTCCGGAAACTTGGAACCCTCGAGCACGATCGGTTCACGAACTTCATTTTTCCCAAACATCCAAGGATCTAAATTGGCACAAGCAGTGAAATAACTCCGTGAAATTTTCGGTGAGCAATATTCACTTTTTAAGGTCCGACACAATTGTCTCGAATTGACCAAGCGTGATGCCGAAAAGTACGCCACTTTTGCCGGTGTCGTCAACCGTGATTGGGAAAAATTTCATTTCCAGGCACTTAAAAAGGATCGGTTCAAGTGTCTCATTTTCGATGCTGGTCTTCAGTCTCCCAAAGAATCATATATTTGCGCTGGACTGCTTTGAGAAGGATATTACCGTAAAAGCACTCATTACCGAATTCCAACGTTTGCGTAAACTTAAACACGATAACGCAGTGGTGCAGCAGACGCCACGGCCTACTAATTCCAGTGGTGTCATGGCACTAAAATGAACCACTGTTACACACGAGAAAAAACGCCAACATCGTGTTGGTCTTGTGGCGTGTGGCATCATGCACGTTTCTGTCAACTCGAGAAACACCAGTGCCAGATGTGTCATCGGTGGTGCTACAAGGAGGGTTTCTACCGTACCCAAACACCCACCGCACCCAAAAGCCAGAAGAGCTTCGACGGTTCAATCAGCAACACAGTCAAAATGCAGTCGTACATGAAACGTCCGCAATCCAGATATGTGTTTGCAACATTCCAAGTTGAATTTGAGTCTCGAAGGAAATACCTTACAGTTTCCATCAGCAATGTTTCAATCCGTCTGCAGCTGGACATAACTTCAGATATTACGTTGACCTCACGTTCCAAATGAGATTTGAGAGGAAAACCTGTTGTGTCACTCATAAATCATCGGGCCCAATGTGCGTTTAGCAGTACCCTACTTCTGACTGGCAAGTTGGCGTGTAATGTATCATTCAGCAATCTACGGTCCTCAGGAACTTGTTATCTTACTATTTGTCTTCATTTAGACATCCTTAGACTTGATTGGATTGAGAAACTTGATCTTTCCACTGTACCTTTACCATCTCCGTTCAGTGCTCTGAAATTTCATCCTTCTTAGACTTTGCAGAACACTTTACTAACACACTGAAGACAAACTTCAACGCTGTCTTCCAAAGTGGCCATGGAAGCTGCACCGAAACCGAGGCAAGCCTTACATTTTAACCTGATCGCACGCCAATTCTTAGACCGAAGCGTCCCGTACTATTTGCCGTTCTTACAGTTGTCGAGAATGAAACTTTTCGTCCCCAGCAATCCAGAGTTATCCAGCCAGTGAGCCATTCATCATGGGCAGCTCACGTTGTTGTCATCAGAAAGCAAATGGCGAGGTGCGCATATGTGCTGATTATTCCACAGGATTAAACAGTGTCTTAGACTCTCGTCAATGTCCATTGCCGGTACCAAGCTCAATGGTGGAAGATTTTTCGCAAAACTGGATCTTGATGATGCTTACCTTCGAATAGAAGTTCTGATGAATCCAAAGTTCTTCTGACAATTAACTCACATCGCTATTATTGTCAATTTAACTGTTCGCCATTCGAGGTGAAAACTGCAACAGCTATATTTCAATAAAAAATGGATGCCATACTAAACGGCCTACCGGGAGTTGCTGCTTATTTGGATATCATAGTTCTTACAGGTTCTAGTCAAGAACTTCTGCATCGTTTACATTGTGTACTCGAACGGATCCAACAATATGGTTTTCGTATACGTGCAGGGAAATGTGCATTATTTCTCACTTCCATCAGATATCTTGGGTTTATTATTGATGAAATGGTCGCCATCCAGACCCAACTATGGTATTGAGGCCGCCGTGTCTCACGTTTTCCCCGACGAAAGCGAAAAAGCGATCGCCCACGCGATGAGATCTCTTACAGTTAACTAGCGCAATTATGGTCATATTGAAAAAGAAGCTTTAGCAATAATCTTCGCCGTCAAGAAGTCTCACTAAATGCTCTACGGGCATAATTTTCGTCTCATCACTGACCATGAGCCCCTTCTCGCCGTTTTTGGATCTAAAAAAGGCATCTCTTCTTACACAGCCAGCCGCCTGCAATGTTAGGCTGCAATGCTATCGGGTTACGACTTCTCCATCAAGTACCAGCCTACTGATGCTATCGGTCGAGCTGATGCACAGTCAAGACTCATGGATTCTCAACGTCAACAACCCGAGGATGCTGTTATTGCCTCGATAACGTTAGAACCCGAAGTTAACGCAGTGCTTGATAATACTATCCGTGCACTCCCAGTTACTTCTGCCATGGTTCGCGAAGCCTCTGCTCGCGGTTCGTTTCTTCAAAATGTACTCGATTTTCACCCCACATATTGTTCCGATAAATAACTTCAACCGTTCAACCAACGTCGATCCTCACTTTCTGAGGTTGATGGTTGCTTACTCTTTGCAGATCGAGTAATTGAGCCCTCGTGATTACAGAGTAAAGTCCTTATGCGATTCCGTTTTGGACATCCTGGTATTAACCGCATGAAGGCGCTAACACGTAATGTCTACTGGCCAAGCATGAATAAGCAGGTGGAAGAATTTGTACGCAAGTGCTCGAAGTGCCAACTATCCGCAAAATCTCTTCGGAAAACAGAATTATGTTCTCAGCCTGTCCCAGAAACTCCATGGTCACGACTTCATGTTGATTTTGCGGGATCAATCAACGGCCAACAATATATCATCGTAGTAGATGCTTATAGCAAATGGCCAGAAGGGTTTAGCACGAATCATATTACTGTTGATGCTACCATTTCAAAACTACATGTGTCAAACATCATTGTATTTGACACCGGCAGTGCATCCACTTCCGATAAATCTTCCGACTACTATCAAGAAAATGGCATAAAACATGTGCGATCACAACCGTTTCATCCACAATCAAATGACTAATCGGAAAGATTTGTGGACACTTTCAAACGCGCACTACTGAAACTCAAAGGGGAGAGGACCGAACCAGAAATCATCGATATATTTCTGCTGAGTTACAGGGCGACACAAAATGTTAACGCTCCACATGCTGAATCCCCGGTGGGGGTACTTGTGTATCGGAAATCCGCTTACCCGTTGACATCATCCATCCAACCTCAACTTCACCAACCGGTATAAACATAAATATGGAAGCTCAGTTCAACGGACATCCCGGTGCTGTAAGTAACACATTTTTACCCGTCCATCCTGTGCTAGCAAAAGACTATCATGGTGGTGCAGAAAAGTAGGCGCAAGGCATAATTGTGCGCGGTGCCGGAAGAGTTGTCTATGAGGTAAATGTAGGCCCACATAGCCGGGTCCGCCATGCCAATCAGCTACGTGCCTCCTATCTTCCAGTGGCAGCTACACTCGACCCTGTCTTTCACTGGAGATTATTTCTGACACATTTGAGTTAGACCAAAAGCAAAAATCTCCAGAGCCGATGAAGGAACTAGCAATTTCCAAAAGTTGGTTACCTAAAAGGTGAACCGATTGAATACGAAGGCCCGTCATACCAATGCAATTTAACCCTCAACAGCAGTCCTACAATCAAGCACTTCAAGTGGGAGATGTTAAAAAGACTACCTCCAAACGAACAAGTCCATTTAGTTAACGATTTTTCTTGTATACTGTGCATGTACTGACCTTCTGTGAGGATTCTTCACGCTGCATGTGAGATCAATTTAAAATAATCTTCGAATGTTTGGACGTAAATTTTTACGCTGACATTCTTTGTACCTAAAAAGCGATGCCACACTCTTATTCAACTTGTGCCTTGCAACTGAAATGAAGACGCTCGGGGAAAATAACAAGCGCAATCCGGAAAGCTTGGAAGATGCCTCGAGCTTATGCATCAATCCGTGGATCGGTGAAAAGGTGTCATTGACAACGAGCATTCGACGGGTATTGATACTTGTTTAGCTACAGAGTCAACCATCTCAATCACTTGTAGCTTGATCTCATGCTTGACCCACATATGGCCCGTTCTTCTGGACAGCAATGTGCAAGATAGAATTATCGGCCTACGCCGTGCCTAATTGAAGGTTGGTGGACGGCATATGACTAGCGTTCCGTCCAACAAATTGGTGGTAGTGATGAACTGGGGAAAGAAATATGAAGAAAAAGTGAAACAAAGCGAAAAGTGAAGCAGCGCTTCTGGCGAAACCACCCATGACAGCATTTTAAGCCGTAGGAATCATGGTATTACGAGTAGCCGAGGCGCTCAAACCTAGACATGAATGCGATTATGGCACGCAACCGAAGCCTCCAGCTCAACAAGCTTATCGCGGTACATATTTCAACGTATGATTCGCTGCAACTCAACGCGAAGACTTAGGTGACTGTGCTTGTTAGACAGTGGATATGAATCAATCCGGTATCGGAGATGTCGTGAGTATCACATGGATAGCCCCCATTATTGCTCAGAGGGTCACCCAAGCGCAAAGACCGTTTCAATCTGGTAACTTTTATTCTGTTTTGATCACGCCCTCAATGGATTGAGAACACTCCCACGAGCCAGCTTCCCCCTCCAATTTGATGAACGGAATGATAAATGGACCTTCTCACGCATTCTCAGGTCGTGTAGCCATTCGCTCACGGGTCACAGAAAGACTATATCCAAGGCTCTCAAAACAGACACCTTCCGATGATACGAGTCGTGGACACTTCTTTGTTGGCCACGCAATGCTTTTGAACAACCTGTCTTTTCAGCAGTTTAAATAACGATTACATTATCCATGGGCTTATTCAAATTTCAATCACTACAAAATGTACGTCAGTGTCTCCAAAGTATATGCATACCAGAAATTTCCTCGCTTTTTGATTGCGGGAGTTATGTCTCAATCGATCGTAACAACCAGGACAGATACTGAATCGTCATTCGAAGGGTCGATCACACCGATCACATCGCTCTATTGTGAACACGTTCGCCTTTTCAGACGTGATAATTCAGATGCGTCCAACGTGCGTTGGTGGAGTTGTGGTTACAGGCTCACCTCGCAACTCAGATGTCCGGGTCTCAAATCCCGGCACGGCCACTGGATATGCAGTACTGAAGGCCTCTAATAAGAGCCAAACTCGAGTCTAGTGCTTCCATTTGGTGTGGGCTCACCGAAATAATTACGCCAGAACAGGAACACGGCCGTTCAAGCGACAGTGGTTTGGCTATGACCAACTGTAATCCTTTTCCGGCTTTAGTTCACAAATTCGCCTCAGGGAGCCGTACAGATCCCTGCGGATAAAGTAAACACGTCTCGTTAAAATGCACATGCACATAATGACTAGAGTCAGTTGTGGGTGCTTGTGTGCGTGGAATCAAATTCAGGGCCAAAGCGTTACGCCTGGGCGCGACGTACGATCCAACCTGCCTGACACTTCAAGATTTAACTGATGCGCAAGCGAAGGTGACGCATGATTTAAAACACACTCGCGGATCAGTGAAGTACTTGGATCACCTGCAATGAAAATAACTTGGGAAAATTTGGAGTTATCAATCCGGGTAGACCAGGTTTTACAATAATAATCATAATAGTAGAAATAATAATGTTTACTCCCATGTCGTGGGTTTGTGGACGCAACCTTATAAGTCAAGACACATCTGGTAAAAACGTCGAAGATGGAGAATATTCATTAACTTCACCTGACATTCCGCAGTCAGGAATCATGTGTCAGCTAAAAAAAAGCAAATTCATCTATATACCCAAACTCGTTCTCCCAGACTTCCGGAGGTATTCGGAAGTTGGAGCTCCAGGTATAGTGTTTTGCACTTCGGGAGTGCAATGTACGCCAGAAGGAAAAAATCTTTTCGTATTTTCATCAGAGCAGACCCTTGACGGGTTACTGCCAATGGCAGAACAGCGTCTTCTGTATGCTTTTAATTTTTTCAGCAGTTCCAGGCAAGTGATCTAGCCTCATGATTCAGGTAGGGCGCTTCACAGCCTTTTGTTTCGTTGGCCGCATTACCAGCAAATGATTAGATATCATCAGACGAAGCCAGACAAGCTTTCAAACTCTGTCGCATTAACTTCGAGTGCCTACATCTGGCACTTGCCTGGACCCGGAGAAAGTCGTGGGGTGGGACCCAGTAACCATTAAGAAAATTTACTACCATAGTGAGCAGCCGGGCATCTTCAGCTGGATTAGTTGTGATCGTTTCGGTAGGGTTCTGCATAGTTCTACTTGGTGTCCTCGTCGCTTATCATGCTAACCAAACAGCCCTCTACCGAACACGTCTGTTTTATGAATCTTCAGACATCGACACTGGACTCCAGACTGCTGGTTCCAGGTACAATCATGCGGCTTTGAAGATTAATCACACATGTATTACCCGGCCTTCCATTACTCAGCTTTGAAGCCTGTCGTTCGTTGAAAAATTTTTTAGCATCACGTGGAAGCAACTCTCAATGGGCCTTACCGAAAGTTGACTGGCATTATTTCGGACCCCGAGGCGGTCATGTGATATGCTTTATGGTGGTCTGCCTTTGGGATCGTAACCCACAGCATCAATAGCAAACGCATCAGTGCGTTATTTAGTTTTGTAAACGGTCATGCAACATTCAGCTTGACTATGCCAGCCCGCACCAGGTATGTGTGTACTCGAACATATATTGATCGGTTTTTCTTCGGATCGAAAAATGCTCGTGCGAGTGACGTTTTGTTTTTTTCCGTACACACGAATTCCGTTGGGCACAAGGTACACCGACCTGCTCAAGAAAGCAACTTGCTCATACATCAAAGGTTCCCCTCTTCCAGTCAAGCTTATCAGGGAGTGACCGATGAACACAGGCTAGAGTGAACTGATGACCTCAAAGACTTTGATGGTAAACACGATCGATGAAGCTCCCTTCTCTGCCCGGTTGTATCTGTGGCGTGCCAGTGTCATGGATGTACCCAAATGTAAAAGAGCACGCTTGCTTTCGTGAGAGGGGACTGCGGGGGAAACAAGCTAACGCGGCGCAGCAATTTTCAGTGGCACTTTATGGCTAATGAGTAGCGAGCCAAAAAACCCTAAATTTAGCGGTCGAAAGCGCCTCAAAATTTTCATAGCCAAGTCATTGTTAAATAACATTTTCCATAGGCCTCAACATAGGAACACAGACTTTAAAAGTCAGTTACGTTTCGCAACCGGACAAAAACGTTTCCAAGGGAAAATTCTATAGCTACTGTCATGCGCTTGAATGCGTCAAGAATTTTCGAGTCCGACCAACGGCCGCATACCTGTAAGGGAGGAGGGTTGTAGGCTAGGACGAACCCTACTTTTCCGCGCTTTTTGATAACTTTTGATAGCAAGTCCTATTAAAAACAACCACGCAGATTTAGGCAAAATTCGGATATCCTGAAGAGTGCTAACCCTCGTTTTGTACCACACAAATTCCCACTGACCGCACATCGCTCGTTAACCAACCGTTCACGTGTAGCACAGAAACTTAATGGAAAAATGTTTGAAGGCAAGCGGTTGGCTGAAACAGGTTGCAAACCGGACCGACATTTTTAATCATGTAATTTAGGAGCCATTCTTGTATAGTAAGTGGTTCGTGCACGAACATGAAGTCAACAAAACCCACCATGGTGGCCGCCAAGGGGATCGGCATGTAGACAACTGCGTTTTGTGCGGTTTACCAAATGATAAAAAATACGGCTAACAGGTTTCGAGGCGCACTGGCTTGTGCGCGCAAAGGCTGAAGTTTTACCAGTTCGATCGAAGTAAGGTGAGAACACGATGGTACAATTAGTTGGGTTGTACCGTAATCCTCCGCAATCTAGTGTACACGCATTTGCCAAAAGTCCACGGGGATGTCTTCTTAGCACCATTTTCGATCAATTATTCTCCTGCACTGAGTTAGATATGTACATATGTAAGTCACAGGTGGGTCACAGATCCGCCAACGTAGGCTAGCTAGGCTTCCGGAGAACGTGATTCCTAGTGTGAGTCGCAGTCATAGCATTTGGAAGTAGGTGAATCGCTTGGCAAACAAACTAAGAATGACAAGATGCGGTGAGCATCCGAATTCCCATGGCGGGTACTGCTTCTCCGATAATTGAGTAGGACTTTGGGTATCCTTCTTTGGATTTGTCCAATATGAGCGCCCTATTACTATCAAGCAGTCAGCCTAAAATTGTGCTACGATGAAGGCCTGGACCGATTTTCGCAAACTGAGCCGGGCGAGTCGCTTAAGGCGTTACATTCGATCTTGCAACTGTTGGTGTTATTTTGAAACATGAAGACATTTAAGCGCTTTGCACATCGTACAATAAAAACGCGTAATGACGATGATAAAGCCCAAGTTTCAAAAAGCTCAGTTTTTTGGGATGTTGCTGTGGAGTACTTATCTGGCCGTACTATTATTTTGGTGCGTTATTTGGGTTCGCAAACTGCTTCGACTCGACAGATAACGTTAGCCAAAAGTACATTTATGTTTTTGTTGAACCACACTAGAAATGCTAACGGACAACTGCCAGACAAACTGTAGTAAATTCTGTTTCTGCCGCTGAACGTATTATTTGGTTGCTAAGCCGATGCTGATGTAAGTTAACACGGGTGACCATATGACGCGTACGTAACTGCAAAATGTTGGAAGGAAGCGAGACTTTACTCACGTGAGTCTTCCCTTGCTTACCGGTGATAAACAAATAGCCAATCGTGGCGGAGCCCGATCTCAGTAGAGGGCTTTTGGGCAGGATTAATGAAGCCTTAATCACCCACACCTGTCGGCCAGGATGTGCTTCGAGTATGAATAGTTACTTTACGAATTACCACTTACCCGTTTGTTGCTAGTGCAACATGAGTAGTTATAGGTCTGAAGATGAATGTGATCCTGGTTCCCCGAGGGGCCGTGCTTCAAACCGTCACTCTAGACCACCTCAAGGGATGTCCTATATACAGTTCTTTTCAGTTTTGAATGACTTGGATTAAATAATGGGCATCTCCAATAACTTTTTCTTGGGAACATCATTCACTGATGGCAGCCACCCAGTTTTATGAGCGGTGAATTGGCAAATTTGTTCTCAGCCTAATTCTACATGCAATTGCGTCATTACAAAAGCACCCGACGACAGGCGATGAAAATAAAAATTTAGTGAATAATCCTCCTTACAAATGAACGTTATATCTTGACAGCACTGACCCCAGCGAACTATCAATTCACCAATCGTAAAAACGACGAACACACGTTGGTAGGTTAGCCGTTGTGACCCTGAGATTTATCATCTTTTGTGCTCTTGGGGTGCACAATGTGGAACTGGTTATATCTTCTGTTCAGAAATAGAGCTAGGTAAAATTTGTGTAAGTTAAACTGGATTGGTACCCGTTTCTTCTTTTCCAGTTCATTGTTTAAATAAGCATGCCCTCTCGACAAATGTTGTTTTAGTAATTTGGTCTTGATCGGGTGACAGTTGGTCCGTTCAATTATCGGCTTGTAAAAGCTTCGACAGCGTCCAAGAAGCCCTCACCTAAAGATCGTGAGCTAGGTGATTGATCCAATCTTGCAGTTCTTATCCGCAATGCGATTTAATGGTTCAGGATCGTCTGGAACGGAGAAAATGGTGTCAGAATATACGACGTTAGGCTGTCAAGGAAAACATCTTTTCGTTTGCGATAACAACACGCCGTTTCTCGCCATTAAATTGGGTCACCATACATAGTGGAGAACGAGCAGTCAGTGGGGCATATAGGCACTGGCTAAGAAATAAAGATGAGCGTCCAAAGTACGCGGAAGTCCGTACGGGTACATCAAAATAGGGAACATTTCATGAAAAGTTCATCGCCTTCCTGACAAAACCTAACGTTCTCCGCATTGTGCTTTTACTGGGAAAGGGTACACCGCTAGACAGTTTGGATACCTTATGCGATCCATTGGAACGACCGTAATATTTCCTGAATACATGCGCATAGCCGGCGTTGAATGGTATTGACAGTTTTGGGTGATTGCTTTATGCGTTAAGGCATAATGTGAAATGGTTCTCTTGGGAGAAGAAGCACCACAGCTTAAGCGTTGTGAGCAATAGCGTCGTCAAGAATTTATGCAAGCCGGCTGAAGACGGCGGAACGGATACGATCATTATTCAAGTATCTAACTGGATGATAGTTGAATAGAAAGATAAATGTGGGTTACTCAAGAGTCCAAGCACCCTGTACTACCACATTTCGCAGCTTTGTGGAATAACGCTGTACTAGTAAACTTTGATATATGATTGAATCGGGGGTGCCCGATGCCCGTAAAATTTGGAACATTTGCATCAACAACCAATACCTTTGGGAAAGTGAAAGTCTGTGAAGTTTGTTACTTAATTAATTCATTGTTTCGGCGCAATTAATTTCCCCGTATACGCAGTGGCGGTGCTGAAAGCTATATACTTTCGTATTGATGAACTGTGTTGATGTCGGTCGACCCATCATCAATCGACTCATATAGACCGAGCGATTTGCATCGCGGTGTGGTTGACTTCCGACAGGAACCATGGAGAAGCACCGTGTACGTTTGTACATTGTGAATGGAATTAGACATGCAAGACGCGCCGCAGGCGTTAGCTTTTAGCGCAAATTTTCACACTGCTACAATTACCAGATGAAGGCTATAAAACAGTGCGTAACCCCGCAGTGAATTTCCGACCGTTTCTGTTGTCTTTACTGGACAACGCTGAGGGGGATACTGAAGAGAGTCAGCGCTGAATAGAAACTGGTTGCTTGTGCTCCGTGACCACCAGCTGGTACAAGGATGCGAAATCACAAACCTGGCTTCATGATTGTGAGCATGGTGGTAGAACCTGGATATTAGACGTGCGCTTCTTGAGCTATGAATGGATTACTTCTCAGATCAATGCGGATGTCCGGCTAAAATACTACGGTGATCGTCTTATGTAGCGCGCAAATTAATCCAACAACATGGTGCAGCCAACACCTGGAAATTGTGCCGCCACGGCGGGCGGCCAATGGTGACTTTGAAATGCATGTCACTCGGGATTATGGCTGTACGAAACTGAAAGCCAGCGACTGTTGATTACTTAAACGACAAAACATGTCGTTTCTAGCAGTGAATTTGTTATGGACCGGATCTTTGTGACCTCCACATGCAATTGGTATGTCGGAAATAGAGTGCCATTACCTTTTCACAAACTGATTTCTGGACATGCAAACAATCTCTCTCCGTGGACTTGAGGTTCTTACTTCACCGATTAGAATAATTAAATTCTAGGCGGAGCAACTACACATTGATCATCATTAACACGGAACAGCATACTTTTACTGCAAATATGGCCGTAAATGCGTATAGTGAAATAATCGCGGCACCGCGGACGAAATTCGCTAGCGTACTTTTTGGTTTGTGTAAATGAACTGAACTGACCAGCGGACGGCGAGTCGGTGCTAGGAGCCAAAACCTTGCTTTGTGCATGTGCACAACGGGATTTGGGTATGCTTATGGTAATGCTTTTAGTATCTTGGCGTTTGTGGTGCAAAGTTACTAGCCGAACTGTGCGTGGCATGAGTCCAACACTGACATCTCGGTTACCGCCTCTTGGTTGCTGCCTCCTGAGGCCGATCTATTCACCATTGCCGCCCAGGTTTCCCGTTATTTTTGCAAGATTTTTCTACCCCACGTGGCTGAAAGGATATGATGTTCAACATCATTTTATCTGCTACTGCTGGCCTGGAAGAGCTGGAAAGAATGAAAATTTTATGCAATATCCAGTCAATACAATCATCGCTAGTTTTCGTTGCTCGCCCAAGTACAGTTGGTGCAGGTGGGATAATCGAAGCCACCGGTAAATATTTGATTATCTGGAGCCTTCAAGAGGATGAAGGCACATATGCTGGCAGACTACAAGCAGCAATTACTTCGAT
Organism: Opisthorchis viverrini; assembly: GCF_000715545.1. Taxonomy (NCBI): domain Eukaryota; kingdom Metazoa; phylum Platyhelminthes; class Trematoda; order Opisthorchiida; family Opisthorchiidae; genus Opisthorchis; species Opisthorchis viverrini. Next base: position 50,928 of record NW_008751984.1, on the reverse strand, counting down.
GATAAAACTGGTGAGTATTAGCCCCTGTGTCTCCTGCTGTTGGTTAGAAACTATGGAATAACAAATAGCAACGCCCAAGTTCAAGATATGAGAAATCGCGAGCAGTCTTCAACTTCTAATGGATTGAAATACATCTTGTTACATCAGCTTCAAATTAAGGTAGCAGTGTTACACTTCATAGAAATTTTGCATCAGTCATCAACCTCGGTTCTGTCCTCAAATCCTGTTTACACCGCTCCAAGCCACGTCGCTAATTTTCATTAATAACCTGATAACTGCATTGCTTTCGATCTGTGCTGTAAACGATTTACAACTTTTAAAAAATCAAAGGAAAGCCAAGATACAGGATGGGCCCAACAAATACTAAAAATACGGATGATATTTGTGAGCACCCAACATTTCAATTTATGCAGCCAAGTACAGAATGTTGTCTGAAAATTGGTGGGAGATTTAAGCAGCCGCTGAACGATCCGGTGAGTGTTTGCCGGCGCTTATTGGCGTTATTGTTTTTTAATTTATTGACTGATAAAATGAACATCACAACATTTATACTGGTAGTTTAGAACATGAAACTTGAAGCTAGATACCTCGTGGGGATATTATTTCCCCATTCTTTTTTGCAGTCTGCGATTACAGCCAAAGGTTGTGCGATCATTATTGCTGAATGGGCTGCAAAGTAACGAATACGACGTTTCAATTAAATACCGATGGACACGGGCGTCTGCTGAGCCAGAAAAACGATTGTCATTGTAACTTTAGGAAAGACTCTAGGGCTACGTGTAACTTTGCTGCGAAGTCGCCCCGGCGGCCGACCAAGCAACAGGTTCAAACGGTCTGAAGCGAATATCGGCATGGTGTCCGTGCAACAAGTGGGTTTTCGTGAAATCTTGATATTATAATAAGTACAAACGATGGATGCGCAACTGGAGTGGGCAGAAATATTCCCATTCCGGAAACCTACCATTGACTAGCAGACGATTGCTTTGTTGCATCTATACACGGCATTCAAATACACAATTATATCCCATTGTACCCGGAATACAACTTTCTTCGCAAAACAAAGGCTTGAATCCACTGCAACCGGGTGTGTATCTTGTATGCTGAAACTGCTTGGTAATTCCAACGTAAATGGAAAATAGCAAGAAATATCTGCCTTGCTCCCTAATGCTATGCGTAATAAAGGACCTTCAATCTTTCCACCCGCAGCCCCACAGCCGATTGGCACCAAGGTTGACAGACATGAGGATGCATGTTCCTACAAGCAGTGAGTTGTCACTTTCGGATTGCAACACCGAAAGTGTTAAATGGCGTGTTCCATTTTTGCGCGGAATACTGAACAAATCCGAGGTATTTGTCCACATTTCGTTGTCTCTTCGTTGGGAGAAAGCGTGGGGCTTGTTTTGCCGAGATTCACCAACAAGATCGACTTCAAATTCTTGCAAAAGAAGAATCCGGTGTCTACTAAGAAGTGACATCTACTTCGATCATCTTTGATGCACCGGGCTAATATTCGGAGCCAGTAGGGTTCACACTCAGCGGAAATGGGAGACCCAACGCATGCCAAAATAAGGTGTCATTAGGTGTTTAAAAAGTGAAACCTCCTGTCTAAGCTTTCCGCCGTCTTTTAGCGCATTCAGAGTTGCGGGTTTAGATCGTGTAATATTGGGGTTTTCCTGGCGATCGGGACAACCATACAGCAGAACACTTCGACAGAATCTTTATGATGAAAAATATCGTTTCGTAAAGTATGACAAGCTGAAGTTGTTTTCGCAACTGATTGGTCGTGGCAGCGCGTTTTCTCCACCATGCATAACTCAATAGACCCCCCATCCATCTTCTTACAACCACGCGCTGGCAAAATTGGACATGCTTCCGCCAAAACTTGTTCCACCGGTTAAACACGTTGTCGATATCTAAAGTCTCGGTGATAAACCTTTTACCTGATTGTCAGCTATCTTCTTAGATGATGTGGCAAACCGCGAACTGTGGACAGTGCTCACTCGGAAGTTTATAAGTGCGTCCGGAAGGCTGTCACATTTTTCTCAGAAAAGTTGCATCTAATGGGCGTGACCGAAATGCCAGATCTGGTGTACATAGCCTTCAATGAGGGCTCTTGAACGTTGTACGAAAGTTTTGGGAGTGGTTTCTATTGATTCACCTCCGCATTCAGGTGGCTAGTGTTTACCCTAACGGAACTTTCGGCTTCGTTTAACATCCCACAGATGATGCCTGTCCTACATTCAAGCTCAGCAGCATTCCAATGATATCGACCAAGTGCACTAGTATTTCACGCGGAACCATGAGTCACTTATTGCAGTTTCCCGGTGATATCTGTGTTAGATCTGATGCAAATGCTCCACCAAAATAGGGCATTGATATACTTCTATACTTCGGCCGGAATTCTAAGATTCTGGAGAGAATGTTTGGAGTCATTGACAAGGTTCATGACTTGGGCTAGTACAGTATCCTCAGATCCGCGCAGATGCTAGTCAAGAACAGGATAAAAGAAGTGTTGGTTTTACAGGGATTTTTGACATTGCAACCATTATGTGACCTACATTCAGTGCTTATATGCTAACCATATGCCATGTGCCTGTTGGTACGGCGTGCGTGGAGTTGTTTGTTCCGTGAATCCTCTTCTTCAAGGTAACGTTGATCATTTTCTCACGCATGTAAGTACAGAGCAACCCCACCTGTGCGACCTCGTTTTGAGTCGGCTCGAAAAACAGAGTAACCGTCTATCGAGATCTCTTCGCCAGAGACATCTGGTGTGAGCCAAGTCTCTGTGAGTGCGATTATGGACGGCTGTTCAAGACAAGCTGACTGTTTAACATCACCGAGTTTGTTGAAAAGGCTGAGGCAGTTTGTGGACAAGCATTTCAACACTGTCTCCGCTGCCTCCGAGGGTGAGGAGCCGAAAATTCAGTGACCGGGGTGGTTAGCGGACTTAATAGTTGTGCACCAGGTTTGAGTCTGAGTCCAAGGCTCCAAGGGGGCCTCTGGGGCGATGTTGTCTGCTTCCAGTCTTTGTTGTTTCTGGGGGTGCTTTTCGCCTGAGAGGTTTTTCCGTTCCTTGGGAGCTCGGTTTGCTCGGGCCTTTTGCCTTTGGGGGACGGAGTTTTTCACCATGGGCGGAAATTTCGATGGATGCTGTTCGTAGCTCATTCAGCACCAAATTTCGGCGACCAGACATGCTGTTGATCAAAGGTTTGCTGCAAGCTTTCGCCTTCATGGATTCTTGGGTGTTTTGGCGCGGTTTGGCCAGGAAAGTGTCTCTATGTGGCCGTGGGCGCTGGGTGGCGGCACCAAGAAGTAATGATTTTGGTGGCGCTCCCAAGAGGCTCGTTTTCGCGGAGGAGTGCACCTTGGAGCCGGCCAGCGGTCTTCTAATCTGGCGAGTTTGATGTGGCTTGTTTGGCTGCAGTCGCTGTTCTTTCGTGTTTGTGTGAACACCCGATCTGCCAGCGGCCAGCGTGGCCAACTGAATGTACGAAGGAGTTTCCGGATGGTTGTAGTCATGTTCATGGCTATGGGTGTCGGGGCCCTGGGCGACGGTCGTGTCCACAAGCAGGGGCCGCTTTTGACGGACTGGAGCTGGAGATTGGCTTCGCTTCTTGTCCCCGCACATCTGACTCAGTCCAGTTCAGAGGCTGTGACTGTTGACGAATGCACGGCTGTAGCTGTGTCCTCTGATACGGAGATAAGCGTTGATAGCTCCACGTAGTTTGGGCGCTGCCTGCATGTGGGTTTTGCCTCCTCCATGGCGTCCCTGCCTTCGGTGTGCCATAGGCCTGTGGTGGTCGAATAGAAGCTCCTGCCCGGAGACGCAGCTGGTTTCGTCGGCCTGCTTTCGGGAGCCCAACTGGATATGACCACAATCGGCTTGGTCATGTGTTTGGGGTCGGCTGGGTTTGTGTCCAGCGGAGGCCCGTTTCATGCCTCCACCCCTGACTTGTTGTGACCGAGCTTTCGCGCGTCTCAAGGGCGATTCTCAGATAGACGCACGATCATTGGGTTGGCCTTTTGAATGCTGTCAGTCCGCTCCAAGATCTTTTGTACGTCAGAAGGGGAAGCAAGAGTGACGAGAAGTCCAAAAGTTCGCTTGCTTCCCTTCTGGCGTAACAATTCTGCGTAGTGCAATTGGCCGGGCTTGGTAAAGACATTCCTATGGCTTGATTGTGCCAGTTTCCTTCGCGAGGTTTTTCCGGAGAATGACCCTCACATTATCAATCTTCTTTCCCTTAGGCGCCTGTCCACCAGAGAGGCTGTCGCGGTCTTTATAGCCGCGTCAGAGAGTTGTAATACCTTCCTCGTAGCCATATGGCCAAGTATGGACATCGCGAGGTACTCGTTCAGCGAAGAAACTTCCTTGTCAACTTTCGTCCAGGTTGCTGCATTCTTAGCGTCTGAGTCCTCCAGTGCCTTTGAAAGACGCTATGATTTCGCGGCGAGTGTCCCGATCCAATCGGAACACTGACAGTGGTCTTTCTGAATCTGCACTGGGGATTGGGTACCGTTTTGGGGGGACTCTCTTCTTCGCTGCCGTATGCATTGCACCCTTGACGTAGAGGTAGCTGGCGCAGAAAGGGGTCAGGAGAGTTAGAAATTCGGCCTATCTGGTCGTCCTGTATAACCGTGCATTTAAGTGCAACCAGGCCTTGCATGTTTGGCATTGCATACCGCGTTTGACGTTCGACGGGCAGCCATTTCGTCCACTTCTGCTGTGGTCCATCTATGGCTGCAGCCGGCAATCGGTGTAAAATGATGTCATGTTTAGGATTAGCGGTAAAATAGGATGTGTGTGAAAAATATCAAGGGTTATCTCTCAAATGTTCTGTTAGAGTAATAAAATTCAAAAATTACTCGTGTGTATTCTGTGAATAGATTGAAAAACGAAAAACATTTTCACGAAATTGCACGAGGGAGAAACGGAACCGATTTCGAACGTATCGCGCGCGGAGGTTAATCCGCGTATGGTACTGGCCTTTTAGGTCTGAAAACTGGCTGGAATTCCGGGCGCAGATGAAGTACCGCTTTTGCTTTTGAGCAACATCTAAGGCCCTCGCCTCATACTTCTGTTGTAGTCGTAGGATCGCCGCATCTACTGATTTACTCACCCAGATACTCTCAAGATTTGGGTTGATTTGATATGCATAATTTGTCGGCTGACATCGTTGAAAGATGCAAGCGGCCGATCCAGTCTATGCCCAGGAGATTGAGCTCACAAGCAGCAAGATGAACAATACCACAATAACGGTGGCCCGCTATCTCCATCTCACAAGTAAACTTACCAAGTAGTTGAAGCTTGCCACCTGAAGGATTTCATTGTCGGTCTGAATTCCAGTGATCCGATCTTTCTCCAGGTGCGCCGGGAAACAATCGTAATATCGGAAGCCGTATCGAGTTGCAATCGAATTGTGCTTCCGTTTGCACTGAATGTGACATACTTGCGACGAGCATCGATCTGGTTATCAAATGTTGCAAGTATTGCGTTAAAACGGGGTTCTGATCCGCTCCGTTCGCTTCAAGACCTCCTTGGTTGACTGCGTCTTTGGCTAACTTTCTGCGTCCGGCACTGGCTTTCCTTGTGTCCACGTCGATTGCACACTGAACATTTGTGCTTTGTGTACGTACACAATCGCACAAAATGCCATCCGCCGCACTGCCAGCATGCTGAATGAGGCTTTGCTCCATTCGAGTTTGTCACCACAGGAGGTTGCTTCGATGTCGTCTTGGCAATGTTGAAAGCAGGGTTAAATAAGGGCTTCTCCAACATGGCCGTGCCGTGCTTCAGATTTAAAGGGCGCCGGCACTCATGGGTAATAGACTGCAGCGTTATCGCGGGAGTTTTTTAAATCTTGCTCAATAGTTTCGCCCTGATATCACTGTCTGAATGCGACTGAAGACCACATATGAAAATGAGGCACTTCAACTGGTCTTCCGTCATGGTAGATAACTTGAATTGTTCGCATTCAAGGTAGACTCTACCGGCACAAGTTATGTAGTCCTCAGAGTTTGTTGTCACCAGTTTCATACATTGGTAGCGCATACTAAACAAGGACGAAAGCTCACCGAAAATCATTGGAAGTTGCTGCACGGTTTCGTCAAAACTGAGATCCCGCGTGTTCTTAGGCATGATGATGTTAGAATACAGTGTGTTCCGTTGCGCCAAGCTTTCTGAGCAATAAGCGTACTCTCCAGGCATCATCTTTGTGCTTCAGTTAGACTTGGAAAACATCTTCGTAACCTCTGAACCACGAATCGGCATCAGGTTCGTAATGGAATTCAGTGATGCTGTTGGCGATCGAGTCGACTGAATTTGTATCTGGAGAGGAATTTGGTGGTGGAATTTTCAGTTGTTGCGTCAATGTTTCCGCCAAACGTAGTTGCGCCGCATCAAATTGGTTTTATTGTTGCAGCGGAATTTCTTTCGACGCTTCAGCAGTGATCGTCATGATTCTGTGGGTTCGGGCGTCGCCAATCTGTTATATCTGCTGATTCGCCGGTCTGTGGTATCCGCTGCTGACTCGCTCCAGTGCCTAGTGTCGGAGAGAGGAAGGCTCACGAAAGGGAACACAACAGCTATATTCTAACAAAGCGGGTGCGGGCGCGTGGGTGCGTGCGAGTGCGAATGTACAAAGGTCTCAAGCTATTTATTGGAGGGACACTGTCTGAACTCTGTTCAATGCTGACGCACACGGTCTGGCTTCGACGTGCTGCATATCGCGAGGGCGTTGTCTGACCTTGATCAACGCTGACTCGCGTTGTCTGGGTTTGATACAAGGCTGTGACGTGCTGCGTATTGAGGGGGCGTTGTCTGTCTGGTCAACATCTAGCGGATCTGAGAGTCTCGGTATATTTCGGGCATTAAGTGGCTGCTTTCAGGAAGCTCACCTTCTTGATACTTTCCCAAAGTAGAAAGTTTTACACCTCATCAACTATCCACTCACCCAGTAACCATAACCCCAGAATCAACGGGTTGAACTTATTTAGGCCTTAACTAGGAACGCTCCATTTGCTCTGATGACAACCTATTTAATGTACTCAATTCACCAATGTGCATTGTGCCCGAGTTTACAACGATTATTGCGTTTTTTGAAAGATTTCGAAAACGCCAATTCCCATACTAAATATTTCCAATGTGACCCATCGTATAAATACCTTAAATGGTTCCAAAATGTTTTGTGTTGAATTAGGCTTTCTCAACCCAGATCTCGTACTATCCAGCATTGTAAAACGATGCATCAAACACCGAGCAAGCCGTCAGTTGCATGTGTATTACTGTCTGCCAACACATTTGGGACATTATTGGTCGTATTATCACTCAATAA
>NW_008751984.1:27134-39564 GCF_000715545.1 Opisthorchis viverrini | reverse complement strand
CGTAGTTGCGCCGCATCAAATTGGTTTTATTGTTGCAGCGGAATTTCTTTCGACGCTTCAGCAGTGATCGTCATGATTCTGTGGGTTCGGGCGTCGCCAATCTGTTATATCTGCTGATTCGCCGGTCTGTGGTATCCGCTGCTGACTCGCTCCAGTGCCTAGTGTCGGAGAGAGGAAGGCTCACGAAAGGGAACACAACAGCTATATTCTAACAAAGCGGGTGCGGGAGCGTGGGTGCGTGCGAGTGCGAATGTACAAAGGTCTCAAGCTATTTATTGGAGGGTCACTGTCTGGACTCTGTTCATTGCTGACGCACACGGTCTGGCTTCGACGTGCTGCATATCGCGAGGGCGTTGTCTGACCTTGATCAACGCTGACTCGCGTTGTCTGGGTTTGATACAAGGCTGTGACGTGCTGCGTATTGAGGGGGCGTTGTCTGTCTGGTCAACATCTAGCGGATCTGAGAGTCTCGGTATATTTCGGGCATTAAGTGGCTGCTTTCAGGAAGCTCACCTTCTTGATACTTTCCCAAAGTAGAAAGTTTTACACCTCATCAACTATCCACTCACCCAGTAACCATAACCCCAGAATCAACGGGTTGAACTTATTTAGGCCTTAACTAGGAACGCTCCATTTGCTCTGATGACAACCTATTTAATGTACTCAATTCACCAATGTGCATTGTGCCCGAGTTTACAACGATTATTGCGTTTTTTGAAAGATTTCGAAAACGCCAGTTCCCATACTAAATATTTCCAATGTGACCCATCGTATAAATACCTTAAATGGTTCCAAAATGTTTTGTGTTGAATTAGGCTTTCTCAACCCAGATCTCGTACTATCCAGCATTGTAAAACGATGCATCAAACACCGAGCAAGCCGTCAGTTGCATGTGTATTACTGTCTGCCAACACATTTGGGACATTATTGGTCGTATTATCACTCAATAAACTCGTTTTAGGACGGATACACATGTGCAGCATTGGTCGTCTGAAATTATGACCACACAGATCCTAACTCTCGGAATTTGAGGAATTTGGTCATAGATGTCGACGGGCACAACTAATCCCACTATTTCAAACGCCCCAGCCAAAGTGCTTTTGCTCAGACCAGCCATGCCAAACGTAATCCGGCTTAGTTCGGGCAGAACGCTTATCCACGTTCTCGTAACTAAGCAGAGCTTTTAAAACCTAAGGGAATATCAAAACAATGTCCGTCTTCCCACATGCGTGAAAGCTGAATACCTTGCGCACTCCAACAACGGAAATGTCGTTTAAATTGGCCTGACAAACATATTTGTGTGGGTGATGTAGCTTGTAACAGGCAATAACCAAAAGGGCGTTCATAGTCAGTGAGAACATGATAGCCCTTCACGCCTTTCTGGCACTTTGTACGTGCTCTCATGCTCTGTCCGAAATCTCTCTGTAAAAAAACGAAGAGAAAAAGGGCAAAAATGCAGCAAAAACAAGGAAGGCCGTCGTGAAAATTCTACAAGAGCTAAAAGATATAGTAATGATAATGGATGAGAATTGCCAGACACGCGGAAATAATTTCATCACTATCAAGAAGGAAAGGCGATTTAATCGGACAAGCGTGGCTGAAGAGGTAGATACCCCACAATAAGTCAAGCAGCAGTACGGAACGGCATGCGTCGGACGTTTGCTTAAAGGTGACAAATTGCGGAAATATATTACACCTCACCATGCCTCGCTTCAGAGATACAGCGAAATGCCCTCGGTGTCATATATGAGATTTGTAGCTGCCTGGGCTCTTCTTCATTCTGAAACATTCAACAAGTTAACCCATAAGCCTTATGGGCGCCACAAAAAGGCAAGTTGAGTTCATTAAGTATGAATTTGCAACTCACGGACCCAGCCTTGAAAGAAAACGCGAAACGTCATCAGACCCCGTCAGTAGCCGAGACGCCATTTTAGTTACTTAGCATGTCTGAATTGTGCATGTATGTATGCCTAAAGAATGTCTCACGGAAGGCAGAAGACCCTTGAGCTTCCAAATAGACATCATGCCATTTAGCTTCATCGAAGTTCCAACTTCTTCCGATACCATATGCGCATTGTTTACCGATCACACATTTAGCTGCGATTGTTCGCCAGGATTTTGTAACTTTGTGCTTTTGATCAAGGACAACGTGGCACTGCTCGTGTTTAGTACAGCGTCCAAAATTGCGCTTCGTCTAGCATGATCGTGTACTTAATCACATTATTTATAGGTAACTAACAGCAAAGCCTTGCGAGTGATAACGCAGGTCCTCCTAGGCACCGGTTATCCAGGGGTGTTTTTTATTTTCACATTCATCTGTGACCACATACGGCAGTTGGTATAGGATCTCATATCTTTAAGAAAAAAGAGGAGCAATTCATGTAGCGGGCTGCGAGATAAGCAGCTGGCAGATAGTCCAGGTATGACTCACGTCCCTTTCGCTTTCCCCATGACACTGCACCATGGTAAATAATTCTTCCCTTATCGGCGTCTATCAAGTATCTCAAGTTTTGGTAGTAATGATCACTGATTCAATTATTACAAGGTATTTTTGGAAGCATCACTGTAAACGTGAACTTCTATGCCTCATTCATAAAATATCTTCAGCTGCCCCGTGAACCATATTGCCCAAAGTTGCATGACTGAGTTTCATGGGGTGACAGACTATTCTTCCAAATAACTTCAGAACGACCGAGTCGAGATCAATAGACGAAAGTAATATGCCCCATGCAGCGCCATTTGCGCATTACCACTACATGAACAACCCTCTAATACATCGGTAGGCCTATTTTATTCGGATCTGGTGCAATAGCCTTGAAAATAGGTCAGCAACTAAGTGATATCGGTAATACAAGCCATAAAATTTGACCTCTTTTCAAGCACAAAATTTTCTATTTTTGGCCCTCATCTTTGATACAGACGTTTTTCAGTCTATCAGAACGGACTACTATTCTAGTAACCAATGGTATCCGATCCACATCACCCACACCTTTCCGTGGTTCTCTCCTTTTGTTGGCACACTATGAAACCTCACACAGAATGCTAATTGGTGCTAACATACGGGCAAGTGGTTAGAGCGCGAATTTACCAACCGGAAGGCCCGTGGATTGAACACGACATTAGCTTTTGGACTTCTACTACCTAGGCTAGGAAGTACTTCATCCATCGTATTTCCTTCTATTGTTATGACAGGTAGGAGCCGAAGGGGCGCTAGAGCTGAACGGCTTTTACGGGCAACCCACAAATTGTCGGAAAGTGACATCCTCTATTGTAGCTGTGCCTCACTCAAAGTCCTGTATCGAGAACCTCAACACCCTTGGACTGGTACTGTATTACCATAAAAATGCATTCTACATCTAAAACTTAGCGACCAGTGCAACAAATTTCAACAAATTCGTGGCGCTCACATGACCGCTTTGGTTACTGTGCCGAACGCCTGGAAGTCCATTAGGTAAATATCTTATTTTGTCACCCACTGGTTTGCGAGAGACACGTGACGTCTGGATAAACATGACCGCCTGGTGCTTTGCAACATAGGGTGCGGTTTCACGGGACTCATTCACTTCCCGCCCAACTGTTTGAGCCCATTTATTTCATTACTGTGTTTTCGGCGATGACGGAGTTGACTTGCTTAAAAAACAGATTCGTCGGTCTTTTCGTCTCGTGAGATTTTCAACTCTTTTAAAACCACCTCTATGCTCAGTGATGCCGTCCCTCAACGGACTCTTTCATGTTTTGCGGGGTGATAAATGGGTTAAGACACAGTCTCCAAGCTCTGCAGATGATCATATTATCCCGACATGCGGAGACTTCATTCGTCACCGCAAACGCTGCACCAGTTTCAAATTAACTTCAAGTGTTTGAAGATTGATTCAAGCGTTGTCTGTTCACAAGTATTAAAAGCCTCTTTATTTGCACCTGAGCTGAACATGGGGGAGTTCAAGAGACTAAAACAGCTCCCGCGCACATGGCGAACCTGTTAGAGACAGAAGTTCTCACCATGCGAGTGAGTATGTGGAAATTTATCCGTACTCCAAAATGAGTCTCACATGCAAAGAGAACAAGGGCATGATCTTGTGCACCTGTACAAAGGACCACATCGTATGATAACAATTCACACGTTTTCCACAAAACAGACATCGGCTTGCAGTGGTCGCCGGGACAAGTTACCTTCTGCTCACACTACACGCAGGCAAGACGTTGCTTGGCTGGGTTGGACGCCATTGGTGTGCACCACCACTTTTTCGCTAGCTGGCAATCTAAAAGTTTGCATACGCATGTTGTCATTCTACCTAGCGTCATCCAGTTCCACAGCTTCAGATTCATTCATACAGAAGCTTACTTTGAATACTGGTTTAATGGGTGGAGTGTTGGCATGCCGGGCTCTCATCATCCCATGAGCGCTTGTAATGTTGGAACAAGGGAACATCCTCCATAGTCCCGAGTTCGCCGACTGCGCTTGAATCGCTCCCTTATCGCGAGGAGCTGTTCGTGTTGGGCCGAATACGCCGTTCAATATAACTATAAGTCATTAAAGCGCAGTAACCTGGGATTTTTGCACACCCCTTTTTCGGCTGTCGAGTCACGGAGCACAGAGGTTTTCAGACGTTTTCTGCTCTTCTCCACCAAATGCACGGAACGTACAGGGTGGTTCCGGATGCTCGAGAATAATCACCTAGCCGAAGTTCATCTGCGAATCTCCTAATAGATGGTTGAGGACCTTAAATATTTCCATATATATAGTCTATTTGGTGTCAGCGACAATCTGGTGAGCGACGAAACTAAGGTATAAGGTATTGCCTCGCTAAATTTTCTCTTGCATATGAGTCACGAAATCTAGGGCAATCGTCACTATGAGTAGCGCGCTTTGTCTGACTGAATGTCGCTGACCCTGCTTAATTTGGAATTTCGCGCGTAGTGTCGATACTTGGTATGGGTTTTTCGATTCACAGGGCACTATAGAGACTGGAACACAGCCCGTACCACAACTCCAGTTTTATTGACAATTCTGACACCGCGGGACGTCATGTGTATGAGGTGGAATTGCTTATTGACATGGAACACCAGTCCATAGCCAGGTTTCAGCCACATCGATAGTGTTATTCATGATCAGGCATTACCATCCATGATTTTTCTTCCCTAGATTCTGGCGAACAGAGTGTATATACAGACTTTCTTTAGCTATCACGAAAAATACATCGAAGTTCGCGATTTAATAGTGGCAACAGTGGTCTCCAGCCCACAAACTTTGTCACTTAAATGGCTAGAAAATTTGGGACCTCTAGATAAGTTTCTCATAATCCTCAATTGGTGGCGCAAGTGTGCACTAACGTAACACCCGTGGAATCTGGAATGGCCTGACCTGTTGGGTTTGTATTTTATTCGGACAGGACAAAGCGCGGATGGTGTATGTGGACCAGCTGGTCTAATTGAATAGCCCCAATAACAGCAGTTGGAGAACAACATATGTTTCCGTGCGGAAATTAGGGTTTTCTTGTTCCATTGAGCCAGGTATCTGAAGAGTTGATTGCGGTTGATTTTCCCTCGGTTTTGGAATCACATGTTTACAAATCAAATAATACATCAAGTGCAATCGACCAGTCTTCGCCACCTGCATTGCATGTGGGCTTCTTCTACCTAGAACACGAAGCACAACGATGTAAGGGTGCTCAAACAGGCCTCGAAAGTTTAGATTGGTACTCTCAACTCAACTGCCCAGTTACTCTAATCCGTCAGGGACATGTCATTGCATTCGAAAACTCGAATCCATTGTGCGAATAACGAGCAGCTCATTCAATCAAAATATTGAATGCTTGCGCATGGTAACCTGTTGGGCCCAACTTGTGACGAATTATCGACCATTTCAGTAGGAGCATTCTACAAATTTTCTAGTCCACGGAACATTTGTTAGGAATAGAACACCGCCTGCATGCGCTTTGTTTAACTGAACTAGTTTTCTTATAGCGGGCTGTGGGTTCTCACGATGCAGAAGGCTTCAACCGATGAGGCGCCCAAACATCGCCAACGTCTAAAGCGGCCAGGGCGATTATATGTGAAGGGAATCTTCACAGGCTATCGGCGGGGTTTACGTAATCAACATGAGAACACAGCGCTGCTAAAACTCGATGGAGTCGTCACCAGGAAAGAAACGGATTTTTACTTGGGCAAGCGTTGCGTGTACGTCTACCGGGCCATGAAGTAAGTTATATGAAATGATTTCCAACGTTACTGTTTCAGGAAGAAAAAGTTCCCCCGTCGTAAGAAGCCGACTAAAATTCGCGTCATCTGGGGGAAAATAATGCGTCCGCACGGAAATAGCGGCGTTGTGAGGGCTCGTTTCAAGCATAACCTTCCAGCCAAAGCAATGGGCCGACGAATTCGAGTTATGTTGTACCCATCTCGCGTTTAAGTGTAATAAATTACATGGTACGCTGCTTCTGATTCCATATCATGGTAGAAACTTCGGTGTCCGCTTGAGGAACTGGCTAAACTGAGTGCGATTAGCGGCCTCGAATAGGTGCTCTCTAATGCGAGTGACCAATTACCGTCTACCCTTCCAAAGAAACAGCCCTAATCAATGCCTCTGAAATGCTGGTTGAGTCGTCCCTCTAGCGAGAATGGCAATTGTATGGTGACCCACGAAGTGAATGTCACTTCGCGTCGGCATGTTCTCCGTTCCTATAGCTCATTACGCTTCAATTTTGAGGCTGTTTGTGCATCCGTCCGGTAGTTTTTTTCAAGTAAACTAACGATTGTCGAGAAATCTGAATGGCTTTTTTTAGAACCAAGACGGCGCAACGCACCGTACTCGTAGTCCTGCCTAACCACGGATGGTGAATCCTCAACTTTTGCATCCCAGTGGAAGTTTGCCAGATTCTACAGTCCGTCCATGGTGCTTCACTGTCTATTGGAGCTCCCTGTGAAGCAGGATTCTTTGAGTTTCTGGGCACATGAAGTAGCGTTATATCTTAATATGACCGTTCACTAGTATGACGTTGTTTAGACACTCGTCCTCGTGGACCTGGCCGACGCCATTTACCCTGCATATCTCGCGGCTCTAGCTGGAGATCAAACCGCCTCTGTTCCGTGTTCTAATAAGCACACTCGCCAGGGGCCATATCTCGTAATTAAGCCTAGCAAGAGTCAACTATGCTCACTTGTTTAAATCACTTCTTACCTAAGTAGCGTAGCTGGAACAGCAACTCATCTGAAGTGTATCCAATCTATCACCAGGGGTGAATCCATAACGCCGTCCGTGCATAAGTTAGCAGAGATTTCAACGTCAATCCCACCTATGGGCTGGCGCTTAATTTGGGCCAGATAGCTGTCGACTCACCTGATAATAATCGTTCAGCTGTAACCCCCTTTTGGTAGCTCCCGTGGCCGTCCGTGCATAAGTTAGCAGAGATTTCAACGTCAATCCCACCTATGGGCTGGCGCTTAATTTGGGCCAGATAGCTGTCGACTCACCTGATAATAATCGTTCAGCTGTAACCCCCTTTTGGTGGTTAGCTCCCGTGCCACCCGAAGAAAGCACGGGGGCTGAGATACTGCCAAGCTGTCCAGGCTTAAACGGGAGCAATCAGCATATGAGGGTCGGTTTCGAGGCGTGATGTAAGCAATGTACCATGTCGCACCAATTGACATCAGTCCTCAGCATAGGACGGGCTGTAGAGATACTCTCCAGAGAAATGCAAGTTTGAAGGTAGTTCACCATTGGCGTAGCACGAAATGGTCAACTGATTGCAACAACGTGATCAGACCTGGTCAGTGCGTCCGTAGTTCGTGGCCTGTTGTTAGTAGGTGGAGTTAAACCAATGGTAGACGGTCCTGTGAACCAAGTAGCCTTCGGCCGAGCGATCAAGGTTTACCGTGCCGGGTTTTACCCGTAACGGGAGAGCCGGCTACATGGCCAAACACCCGCTTTCTGGTTACCGTGTCAAGAATTCGATGGCGCCGTTCGATACTGGTAACACCTCAGAAGTATCCATAGTGAATAATCTCCAGGGATCGACCATCATCATCATCAAAGACAGCAACATCAGTGTCGCCACTGACGCTTCACTGCCGTACTGGGGATTGGCCTCCCATTTCGCACGTCGCGGTATCTTCAGCCTAACTTCCGGTAGGTGCAAAGAACACCCAAGGGATCTTACGTCATTTTGGATAGCGGATGGCTGGGAAGAACAGCGTTGTCTACGTGATCCGAGCGAAGATCCAACCCCATGAGCCTAGAGCATTAGGGTGTTCTATCTCACCACCTAAGGAGTTGGAGAGTAATGCTGAGATTGCTCAGCGGACCAAATCCAGTATACAGATTGCTCGTACATCCTGGTATACGGTAGCAAAGCATGTGTCCTCATTCAATGAAGTGCGCGTTTCTGCATGGCATTTTGTAGTAGTTCAAAGCAACTTTCAAACCTATCACCGTTGCTGATTGTCTCTGTTGCGATGTGAAAATGCGCAATACACTGCCGGACATGCTGACGCACGGAAGGCACCCCAACCGTCGATGCCTCTGGTTGTCATAGGTTTTCACAAATTTGAAGACAAGAAGGATGCTTCCAAAATACCAGATTCTAGTTTCCTCCGAATGTTTCTCTAGGTAGATTGAAATACAACAGGAAAGCATGTGACTGGGGTTAATCTGTGAATCGACGAAGCATGGTTGTGAGAGGAACATATGCTATTCCTTGTGTGTGCCAAGGGGTACAGGAAGTTAGTACTTTTCAGGGTCCTAGAAACCTATAGACGCACTCATCGGTCAAAAGATAGATGGAAGCTATCCCGACAAATGTCTCGATTAAACGAAGCCGGAGAAACCATGTCCGACATTTGGGACACTTGCAATTTATCGGTCAGGTGACAGTAAGTAAGGAAGTGAGACAGTAAGGCTTATAAGTTTGCTTTAAAGAAAACCGGCGGGGGAATAATTCATTCCTCGGTGAAGTCAGCATTCCTTGGCAGGACGAATTTTAAGCATAGAGGAAGGAAATTGAGTCGTGCTAGGTTACTTGCCAGCTAAAATAAAGAAGCTGGTCTTTCTAGAGAGGAAAGACGCGTTTTGCCTGATATCAGTGAAACGGGAATTGTTACGGGTTGACCGGGAAAATGGGATTTTTGCTTTTTGGAAGAGGAGACAGTCCTAGACAGCTGAAGAGCCGGTGATAGTGCCGTTTTTTTTTTAAAAAAAAGGAGCTCGTAGGGAGTCGCAACCACGGGGATCAGCGTGACCCTGGTCGTAACGAGACTGTTAGCGTCACTTGCCCCTCGTCGACTTTATGTTGGCTCTCGAAACACTGACGCGAGAGCAGCAAGCAGGATTCCGACCTAGTAGGGGTTTGAGCTCACGGAATCTTCACACTCCGTCAGGTACGAAACTGACATACGTATAAACGACACGATTCTAGTATCACTGGGTTTCCAAAGCGTGTTTCCTTCGGTTGACCGATCTGTTCTCCTTGACACGCCCATCGAGGAATTCCCCAGAAGTTTACGAACATAGTAGGTTCTTTGTATTATCAGAATTCAGGCGTGCGGTATTATACGGAGAGCTTTCCAAAAACTCCCATATATAGGGTGTCCGTCTGCGTGCCCACTATCTATTCCTATTTAATTTCGTGATCGGTGAAATAGTGAGAGGAACACTGTAAGGTCTTCAAAACTCCGATGGCCAGAGTCAGCCCGTGCTTTGGTATGCCTTTTTGACGCACACAGTGTAAGGCCATGCTCGCGAACGTGCAGTCACTGAACCCACCACTTTCAGTCCATGACAAGGCACTCGAAGTTGTGGAGCGTTATACGTGCCTTGGAAGTTGTATGAGTCCTGATTTAATGTGAAATATGAGGTCATTGAACGAATCTTTGAGGCTCGAGTAGCGTTTTCTAATTCGGGACACCTATGGCGTCAAAGTCGTATATATGTGAATCTCTTGATATGTGTGTATCAGGCTACAGTGCGGACTGTTTTGTGTGGCTGTGGGACGGCTTGTTCGAGCTGCGCAACTGAGACGTCTTCAGGCGTTCAACTATCGTCCTAGGAGCGTAGCTCTTGTGGGTTGGTATCGAAGAGACTGGACCTTACCGTGGTGTGGCGGTTTGTGTACCTCGGCGACCCATTGAGCTATACTGCGGAATGTCCGCACGATGCTCACAGTCTCATATCAGGTTGGTCCATGGGTGGAGGTCCGACGAACACAGTCTCCTGGCCCTCCAGGTTGGGGGTTGGAACATGTATGGCGACGTGTTCCGTAAAAAGTGGTAATGTACTTGCATTTCCAGCCGAACACCTCTGCCTTGCCGTTAGCCTTTGAGCCAACGGCTTTGGTTGAGGACTCTAATCGTCCTCCTGTCTAGGTGTGGGCGCCCTGGCATTATCCCAGCCCTCGTACAACCACGACATGCACAACTAACAATATTCTCATGCCACATCAGCCGTCGCGTGGTGACATCAGCCGGGTCGCCTTATTTGCTGCATACAGCAGAGCGGGTAAGCGAAAACATGCTACTGCTGACGCCTCCCTTCTTACACTCACGTTTTCCTTCGTTCACCACCCCCACCCAAATTTGAATACCTTCTCCGCCGATCCCAGCTCTAGGACTGACCGTGTTGCTCGCCCTGCATCACACTCAGCTGCAGCTTCTGCATGTTCGAATTCAGTTACAACCCCAAACACTTCGAATTCTGTTTTCAAACCCCGAAAGCCTGTCTACTTAGCCACCTCCAATGTTCGCACACTGAAGCAAATAGATTAACAGGTGGCTCCTGCGCGTATGCTGGATTCCCTGTGTATTGATGTATGTTGTGTCAGAAACAAGGATTCAGGACGCAAGTACTGTGATCGAACTGACTGCCCCCCTCGCTCTCTTCCAGTTTCCGGCTGCGCACCTCTGGCGATGCAGAGGCCGCTGCAGCTGGATATGCTGGGGTTGGTATTGTATTGAGCGAACGAGCTTAAGCGTCTCTGCTTGATTTGATACTCGTTGACAGTCGCCTCTGTGTGGTTCGTTTGGCAACATCTGTGAGAGAATCCAGAGGAAGAGAGGTTCATCGCAACCTGGTTATTGTGTCTGCACACGCCCCAACTGACTGTAGCCCTGAATCTGCCAAGGACAGTTTCTCTGACGCTCTAGGTGCCCTTCTACAGCAAGCTAGAACCTCAGATATCATTGTGGTTGCTGAATGCCCAGGTAGGTAGACTAAGCGCTGCTGAGACCCGATTGGGTGGTCTTCTTGGTTTGGACACGAGACGCACAGACAACGGAGACCAGTTACTTCAGATGTGTGCCGATCACTGGTTGTTCCTTTGCACTACGAATTTCCGGAACAGCGGACATCGCTTGACAACGTGGTGCCCACCATCAAACCAGCGCAAAATCCAAATCGACCACATCGCCGTCAGTTATCGGTGGCGAGGGTCAAGCACCGCCTGCTGCGCCTTCTGGAACAGCAGCGTGGACTCCGACCACGCACTTGTAAGCTGCTGCTTTTCAGGTGTACGCAAAACGCGCATTCCTCGCTTAGCCATTGAGAAGCTAGTTGATCTAGAAATCAAACGAAACTATCAAAACCAGCTCCTCGAATGCCTGTCGGACGGTACTGTGTTGGATATAAACGGCCACTGGGAAAAATATCCAAAGCGCTACTCAAAGCAGGAACGTGTGCTTGCGATGCAACCCAGCCAACCTCATCCAAGCATTGGATCTCTGATAGGACCGTGTCTTTGCTGGAGACCCGGCGACAGATTCCACCTGATCTCCACCACAACTCTGCCAGACGCATCATCCGACGCCAGGTGAAACTGAGTGTCCGCGCAGACCGAGAAGCCTGGTGGACCCGAAAGGTCGACGAAATGGAAGATGCAAAGAATGCTGGAAACGTGCGCAAATTGTTCCACTTGATTCGTTCGACTGGTCCTCGGGAACCTCTTGTCAGCGATATAATCAGGGACAAAAATGGCTCCCTGATATTCAGCAGAGAAGAACGTTTGGACCGCTGGGCACAGTAATTCGAGCAGCAATTCAGATGGCCCTCTGCCACCTCCAATCCAGAAACTTTGCCTTCAACAGAAAGGTGGACCGTAAATATAGAGCCGCCTTCATTTTCAGAAGTGTCCGAATTTATTTCTCTTCTCAAGCGTCATCGTTCTGCTGGTCCTGACGACCTTCCACCCGCTCTTTTCAAGAATGGTGGTGGATTCTTCAGCCAGTGCCTGTCTAGCCTATTTGGGTCTATCTGGGAGGAGGACACCGTTCCATACAACTGGGCTGAATCGATAGTGGTGCCCATTTTCAAAAATGGTACCCGCAGTGAATGTAGCAACCACAGAGGTGTTAGTTTGACGCCTGTTGTGACAAGGCTTCGGGCTTCATTGGTTCTTCGTCGTCTTATGGGGGCACGCGAAGTCTTGACTCGTGAGAATCAAGCGGA
>NW_008751984.1:22976-26793 GCF_000715545.1 Opisthorchis viverrini | reverse complement strand
GTTGCTTGCGAGAGCCTTGTCGATCTGTAGTATGCAGATGACATCGCCCTCATCTTTGAAGACGAAAGCGAAGCACGAGCCCTGTTGAATAAACTGACCGCCATCATACCATCTTTTCGCATGCGTCTTGCAACTTCAAAGTGCAAAGTCCTGCTTCAAAACGTGTCATCTGGGAACATATCCTTTAGAATTGAAGGAGAGCCACTGGAGATTGTGGGAAACCTTACATACCTCGATAGTTGTATTATCTCTGACGGAAGCGTGTCTGATGTAGTCAGTGCGAGAATCTCAAAGGCTCGAGTCACGTTTGCCAATTTGCGTCACTTGTGGCGTCAAGGAGGCATCTCACTGGATCTTAAGGGTCGTGTGTACCAGGCTACAGTAAGGGCTGTGTTGTTGTATGAGTGCGAGACATGGTCTCTGCGGACAGATGATGTGAGGCGTCTTCAGGTTTTCGGTCACCGATGCCTCAGAAGCGTGGCTGGTTGTGGATGGCGTCAGCGTGGCAGTAACGAGGCGATTAGAAAACGGGTATTTGGTTGTACTGCAGGCACCTCAATCCGGGAAAACATCCAGCATCATCGACTACGATGGCTCGGTCATGTGCTACGCATGCCGAAACACCGTCTACCGAAAGGAGTGTTATTCCCCGTGCTTCCTTCAGGATGGCGCAAACCGCGAGGTGGACAGCACATGACTTGGCAAAAAGGCGTCAAAGAGATCACGAAGAGTTTGGTTGTTGTTGGTGTCGTGCGACTTCCAGGATGGGGTCCCCGTGACCCCGTCTGTGCTTGGCTGGAGACGCTGCAGGAAATGGCGCCTAGTCGATGTCAGTGGCGTTCGTGCTGTCAGTTTCTTTCTAGATTGTTTGATTGAGCGTTTGGAGGTGTAGGCACCGCAGTATGCTTGACATAGGCCAACACTTGGTCCCTTCCCTCACCCACTCTTTTTCTCTTCTCCACTGTATGGCTTTGAATACAATTATATATATGTGGTTGTACGGCAGTGAAGCATCAGTGCCAACACTGATTCTGCTGTCTTTGATGATGATGATGATGATGTGTTGGTATCGGAGAATCTGTAGTCAGACAATTAGAAGGCGAGTTTTCGATTGTGCAACGTTAACTTCCATTGAGGAATGTGTTCAGCAACAACAACGTTGGTTGGGCCATGTGTCGCGTATGCCTAACAATCGATTGCTGAAAAGATTACAGTTTTTCGTGCTCAATTCATATTGCCTGCATGAGTGTCGAGGTGTAGGCACCTCGGAATGAATGTAGTGACGTAGCAGTTAGTCCCTTTATCCTTTTCTTCAAAATAAGGCTTTCAAATAAATCATGATTGTGCGACAGCGAAGCATAGCGTTGATGGTGAAATTGGGAGTAACGCGTGTCAAGCTGATGGTTTGGTGTGGAGGTGAATTAAGTTAAGTGATTTGGATAGATCGGACGCTAAATCGGTGGGTCTGTTCTGTTTGACAACGCCTCGTGGCTGGCCTTCAGTGATGTGGCTAGCGCATGGTTATCGCACAATCAGCTGGTGGATGTCCGTTGGGAACAGCGATGTGCGAAGGCATCAATATGAGAAAGAACAAATGGTAACAGGCCATTGATGGATCGAACGCAGAGTGGGGAAGAACGTCAACTTCGCTGATGTTCCGTTACGAGGAAGTAACGTTGTCAATGCGCAGTCCAGTATAGTATCTGATTGGAAACCTCCGGCTCATTTAATAAGTTTCAGGTGAAGGCCGGTCGTAGTAGCTTCTCGAGGAGAGCCCATGATGCTCATTATCGAGTTGTGAAACGGAACGCTCCTCAAAATCCCCTCTTCTGTTTTGTGCCTCCACGCACTACAACCTTCACGCTTTCTGCATTAAACACGTATCCTTCCCGATCTTCATGTATAGAGATAAGAGTATATAGTATAATTTAAACAAGACCACTCTCTGTTCACTTCGCTTTAGATACCACTTTTCGAGTTTGAAATAGCTCAGTGGTTGAGGCGCGAATCTACTGACTGGAAGGTCCGTGTTTCGAATCCCGTCTCATCAGCTCGACTGCTGTTGACTAGGTTTGGGCTGATTGGCAGTATCTTAGCCCTCGTGCTTCTTTTAGCTGATATGACAACTGGACGTTCAAAGAGTGTTACAACTGAACTATTATCATCATTTCTTTCACTCAATCCACGGAATTACGTTACGATCAGAACCAATGTTCGTGATGTCACATAACGACTTATCGCAGTACCCACTCTGACTGTCATGTCTCATCCAACTCGGATAACGCTCGGCCGACCTGCGTATGGTCGACTGCCCATGTTCCTCTGTTATTAGTAGGCGTAGATTGAATGGGCTCTTATTTCTGTGTACACCTGCACAAGGCAATTTAGATTTGAAAGTAAACTGTTTGGATGCTGACCGGATCGCAAAGTTGAATTTTTGGCGTGTGCTTTCTAACTCTGTAGTCAGGAATGTGACTTAAATGAGATTTTTGCATCGGTTTGTGCTTACTTTGACCCAGGAAACATACCGGATCAGACTGTTATCCATCCGCAATTTATATCCTTCATAACATTTGACGAAAGCTACCAACTTGATATTTCAATAAGGACTCAGTTGGTGTACTATCGCTCAAACACCAAACGGGCTTTCTGTTGAATGGACCCGTATCCTGTGGTTCCACAGGCGGAAGCTGGGTTAGGTAGACATCATGCTTCACGTGAATTCGTCTGGCTGGGTCACCCAGATGGTCGCTGTAATGGGGGCTGAACAAGTATGTGGATGTCTCACTGGATGAGACGATTCTTCAGGAACCCATCCACACTAGTTTTCAATACACAGTGGACTTCTTGATGGACGTCGGTTTCCAAAAACCGAGGTCTTAGACGCAAAACTGTCGTTCACAAACACGTCACCTTTTAGTGTTAACTGTAAGCGGACCACCTTCCAGCAAATGATAGACACAAAACCTTCATGTTTGTCCTTTGGTGATATATATCTAAGTGTAAGTATAGCATTGCAATAGATCGAACATTTCGGATTCAGGCTGCATCAGGGAAAAACACCCTTTTGTGATGCGCATTTTCCGCTACTTGGGAACCATAGATGTCGACGACCTGATACTTAATAGACGGAATCAACTACCAGCACAATAGTCTGTCATAGTAACAACCCTCAGGCAATGGCACAATTTTGTACCCCATTTACGAAGCACACAGGCTCCGTTAGCGAACGACGCTACCTGGGACTGGTCACATCTATCGTCTGATTCTTCCTCACAAATATGTACTTACGTCTGATTTACCGTCACTCCATTACAACCCCAAATTTCCGATCATTGTAACGGCTGAAGCTTAAGAATGTGGAATTAGCACGGTCTTCCTTCTGTAGCTTCCGATTGGTTCAAAAAAAGGCTGTTTGTCATTGGTAGTGGTCAGTCGAATTGGCGAAGAGTAGTTGAAGTGAAGCTGAAATTATAGTACCCATAGCGAAACTGTTGACCTATTATGATTTGCACGGACCACAAGTCACTGTTGGCTATCTTCGGATCTCCGAGGGACATCCCGGTACCTACTGTAAGTCGCCTCCAACAATGAGCTATTTCCCTAGGTTGCGATTTTAGCATACTTTACAAGCCAGCGTCGACTGTCTACGGCGATGTCGCGGCTGATCATTGTCAGTTGTAATAACCACTGTGCTCGTCGTACAGTGGTTGTAGCTGCCGCAGTTCCGTTCACCGATGATTTGGGGGGGGGGGGAGGGAGCTGCGCATTGCACGCGAGAGATGATAAATTGGGGCATAAATCCAACATCGTCAGT
>NW_008751984.1:1023-22668 GCF_000715545.1 Opisthorchis viverrini | reverse complement strand
TCCCTGCGGTCAGGGGTTTTTGCTGCCCCAATTTTGTTTCCCCGGTGGTTTGGGGGGGGGGTAGGTAGCTGCGCATTGCAGGCGGGAGCCGATAAATTGGTGCATAAATCCAGCACTGTTAAGTGGGGGGGGGGTTGGAAAAGGAGTCATGCATTGAAGGCAATAGCGCCTGATGTCATGACAAAACAAAATAGCTGCTCCTCTTTCAACCGATAGCGAAATCCAACAAATTTCCACGAATCCGCTCAGCATCTCCCTATTCCTGTTCATGCATTTACAAGAAAAACCACCGGCTGCTGGAAATTAATAGACATGTCCAAACTGGATGACCAATCAAACTAAACGGTGCATGTTAACAGTTACTCCCTAATAAGCGTGGAAAATCGTCCAGTGCTGGAAAGCCATGTTGTCATACCACAAAACTTTACCATCATTTATTAAATCATTTTCAAGAAGGGCAAAATGAAAGCCGTTACTCGAAGTTAGGTTTATTGGCTATGCACGGTGCATCCGTTGAAGAGATTACCCGTGAGTCAGTAGCCGAATTTCCGAAACATTGTCGCAGCCCGAAGAGTCATTCGAACAAGTACAGTTGGATTTGGCTGGTCCAACACTAGAAAGTACATTCCTTGTTGTTACCGGACTGCTTGTGCAGTTTACAGTTCCGGAGCTTTGATGATGATAGTTGATGCAACCAAGTTTACAGCTCTGGTTCTTCTATGTTACACATTTTGAAGTGTGTGTATGAATCCGCACTGGAGAGGTCACCTAGATTCGCCATGTCAACCGAACGCGTATCCGATAAATCAACATAACAGCACCATCTTACACCCTGAGCGAATTACCAGGACCCTCACCAAGGTCGTTACCCTTTGAGCGCCCGACCACCCAAAATAGCTTGTTGGCTATCCCTGGTGTAAATCAGTGATTTGAAGTTAGTTAAATTTTTGAATGGGAAATGATGTACGGTGTTCACGCAGCCAACCGGTCTACCTTGCTGTTCAGCGCTTTATGGGTACATTCCACTATGCAGGTATTCTGCCATATCGGTTGTCGCTGTATCACATGGATTCAGAAGTATACTGGGTAGGGATACGGCACAAGCGGATTCGGGCCTACTTTCTTGGACTGGCTACTTAACACAGTTCACAGGAAACTGTCAAGTGACCAGACCTTATGAAGCTAGACGCAGACTGAACCGGCCATACGCAAGACGTCATGAACCAGTTATAGATGGTTGCCTGATTCGCGGAATTCACGTTCACATCACTCTCGTTTGAACAGTCGTTCTTCTGTCCTGACGTAATTATTCTCGTGAGTTTACACCAAAGGGGGGAAACATTGGACTCTCGTTTCGTTCGCACTTATTAGAGCTCATCAGTGTATATCCAATGGTCGTGCTGGGGTTTGGACTCCGCGCATCTGACATGCGAGGCAAGCGTGTTACCACTGTTCAACCAGCACTCGCTGGACGTACCCGATTCGTTACGTTAGGGAAGGCAAATGTGTTCACGTTTGCGCAGTGTGACTGGTTATCCACACGCCTCGAACAACGACCCAGTTACTGTTCTGGTTGCATTTATGGACTGATTCGCCTGACAGGACTTGCAAGTCAGGTAGCGCCACAGAGACTTGAAACCAGCTGAACAGCCTTTGATTAGTTGTGTGTAGTTGAGAGAATTGTAGAATCCACCTTCGCCAGAATAATTATGCCAGGATAGGAGTAGGACTGTTGAGACAAGAATGATGTGAACGTGACTTCAGGTGTTAATAATAATGGTACATTATTTTGAAAAGGTATCTAACGCGCAAGTTCAATAAGGGTATGTACCAACCTGGATGTTAGACACTGTTCGAGGAAGTGTGAGGAAGTACCCAATCAACTGCACATTGACGATATCTCCTCCACTTACAAACTAATTACCAAGCTCGGCGAAAGGATCAGCGGCCATCGGCTCGACCACCAACATATTATATCAATCAACAGCGTTCTATCTATTTCGTACTGTAAACAATAAACGAGTCAACATTGGTCTAAAAATAGAAAATAGAAAATTCTCAAAAAATAACAAGATCAGACACAGAGTGAACGGTCTGTGAAAGCGAAGAAACAAACAGGAAACTGGCGCGAATCTTGAAGAACAGGGAATTTAACAAAAATATAACAGCTCCAAGGATTATCATCACAATAGTCGTCAATACCGGAATCCCTACTACTCCTCGTACATTCGGGCCATTAGTGCGCGCATAAACTCAGCTTGGGCCCTGAGGATCGTTGAGAAATCTTCAATACGTTCTTCTGCAAAGGGGAAAACAAATTTTTACAATATAGGTTACATTGTCAAGTGGTAAAAAAAGTTTTCAGAGAAAAACAGTATAAACGGTGGATGCGGAAAAAACAGTACAGGAAAACGGCAAGTCATTGCAGAAAGCTTAGATAGCTTACTTATGGGTGCTATCAGACGCCCAACTCGGCAAATGTGTGCCAAATATTTCATCGTTGTTGTAACGATTCCCATACATTCTCCACATAGATCGTCAATGTAGATAGCACAGCGATTCCAACTGCCGCAGACGAACCCATTACAGCCAAATGGGTCAGACTCTGATTCAGAGGCTACGGGCAGGGTCTCCGAACAAGACCCTACATCCTACCACTACGTTGTAGGTTAGACTTTTGAGTCAAAGGCTCAAGGTGGGCTACCTTAACCAAAACTCCTTTTTCATTCTGGTCAACCGCGAAGTACGATTCCTCCTTAAGGTGTTTCATTCACTAACTGCTCCCTGCAAATCCCTTGACCAAGTCCTGACCTATTTAGCTGTTAATCACCTAACCGTTGCTCCGTGTCTAAGCTTCTATCCAGTGAAATGAAATAAAAAAGTGACCTCAGTATATTCAAGGGATCCTGTCCATATGGTTGCTTTTAACGTCCATACTGTCAAAATGGGCAACAGAAAGCCCTTGCTCAGGTCCTGTAATTGATAGACATATGTCATAACACCGAAAATGCATACAACAGCCCAGTTTCGTGATACACCTCAAACCACTCATTGCGAAACCGGATTTCTCGCACTAGTCTTCCGGTGTCTTGTGGTCCCGACACATTAGCTCGTGGTATCTACAGCATGGGGTTGTGCTTAGTTCCATCGCTGAATGAGCTTTACTGGACTGGGTTCCAGTAAACAGTTGTCTTTGCGCTCTTAGGTTAACAGGTTCAAACAAGTAATGGGCCGCCTTTTTCGTTCATCGTTTCACTGACCCTTGGTGTTCTAGGGCCAGCCGATCGTATCAGCTGATATAGCAGTAGCATAAGCCTACTCTATCTCCTGGGCTTTCACTGTCCACAACAGTTCTCGTTTTTTCTTCGGCTTTTCACTATTTGCCCAGATCAGATTCCTCATGGGGGCGGGATGGCTCAGTGGTTAGAGTGCGATTTTACTGATCGGAGGGTATGTGATTCGAGCCCGATCTCTGCCTCTCGACTTCCCCAGTCTAGACTCTGGCAACCTGGCAGTATCCCAGCCCTCAGGCTTCCTGGTAACATGACGGTTGGACACCGCAAGGGTACCACAGCTGAACGATTCCAGATCAGGTGATTCAATAGTCCAACCTGCTCGGTCGCAGGATGCTAGCCTAACCTGAGGGCACAGGGAGTAAGTTTCTGACTCCTGGTGCTGCTGAGCACAGCAGAAACCCTTTGAGCAGCACCTTACTCTGGTTTTAAAGGCATTTTGACTGCAGTTAATAATGCACCGGCGGTCGCATACAACCGTTGGGAGATCTAGCGGTTTTTAGGTTTCTCTAACCCACCCTTCGTCGGGGGAAGCAGCGTCGCTGCTTTCATAAATATGGATATGCGGGTCGTTTGGGGGGATAAGTTACTGCTCTCACATTTCCATCGCACAGAACAGTACTACTTTACCCACAAACATCCCCGGTTGACTTCTCCCCTTGGGTCCTCCTGGCAAATTAGCACTTTGTGGAGCGAAGTTCCAGCTAATGTAGCCGCGGGATCCTTGCGGCACTCTAAACCACCTCAGTGGCAGCTAAAAAATAGTTGACCAAGACACTACCTCATTTCTCCGTATGGTGTGGCTACAGATGTTTGCCTGGTCTACCACCAGTTCCCAAAAGCGGTCACATTCCTATGAGGCAAAGGAGGTAGAGGAATCTGCACCAATGTTGCGCTATGATGAACAACCTGGTTGCAAGCGTTTCATCTCCAGTTGAGATGACACCAGTAGTTGTGTAGGAGGGTGTCTGATGATACTATTACCCCACACAGCGTAGCGAACAAACCAACAGCCAACACTTGAAATCAAGACCCTGAGAAACAACACACTGGGGCACACACAGCCACTTAAAACGGATGTGTGATTAACAGGTGGACAGTCAACAAATACGAGAGAATATATTTATACGAATGTAAGCTTACCTAGTTCATCTGTTTCATACAAATCAACTATAACATCTTGAAACGCGCGCGCTAATTGGTCCAGGAAATTACGTCTATGGGACAAAGGAACTGCTCGACAGGCTTCATCCAAGAGAACAACCAAGTCCGTCAAGGGTGACCGGATTTTAACCTAAAATGTAAAACAACCGAAGAGGTGATACACCCCCCCAAGTCTACGGAGAAGTGACTTGAATTGGACAATGGCTACAACGAACGCCAGTGACACCGACTGACCGAACTAAATGTGCAGTAAGTTTATTGTTACACCAGGTAAGACCACATTTTGGCGGTTAGGGCGGATCGAATCCATGAGTGCTGCCCTATCCATCGCCGAACTCACAAGTGAAAAACAAACAGACAGCCAAGAAGCTTCGAAAAATGGTGGGAGATTTTTCCGAGAAATGGCGCGCATCCGGCAACATTTTCGGGAAATACCGCATCATTTTGCTCTCCTCTTTGGGTTGCGTGGCGGAACGTTTAACATATTTTCATTGGGAGGAGTGGTGTCTTCTCCCAAGCTATATTTCTTTCGGGACCAACCAGTCCCCCACTAGCCCAATTTTTCGTCAGCAAACACAGCAAAGATATGGGATGAAGCCTTGGAGCGATAAAAAATAAATCCTTGATAATAAACACAAGGCTTCCAGGTGCGTATGATGCCATCGGTTGACATCACCATACGCCGTTTCATGAGTTACCGACGATTCGATTGAGACATCCATGTCAACCGATTATTCCAGGTTGCTCAATCTATCGCGAGATTCAAATGAGTAAAACATAGCACCACTGAGAAGTTCTGTTTGGGAAAGACACAGAGACAGATCCGTTGGGGTGGTAAAGAACGCTGAACAAATGTCTCAGTCCACCGGAGCTGTTGTTGGAATGAGGCTTCCTAAAGTCACAATCAGCGACTTGTCTTTGCTCACCATTTGTGGACCTCCACTTACTTACGATATTTTAATGCATGGCGTTGAGTGTTTATTCCGAGCATTGACTTCCACATCGGACCCAGTATGACGGATACCTTGTGCCAGATGACTGCGCCTCGAATAACATTAAGCACTCGAGAAATACACTCATCTGCAAATCAATTTGGTTTTGGTTTCAGTTGAATCTCTCGTTTATGATGCCCTTCAGCTGAATGTGCTGCGCACAGTCCGCCTCATAATTCAGTTGGCACGATATTCGAGATATCGCAGTATATTTTCATAAAGGAAACTACTCACAAAGTTGCTGAAAACTCTTCGACAGCCCACGACCGGTTTCGCCCTTCTTGGGGCTCATCAGGTAGGCGCAGTCCCCGAGTTTCCGTCAACCTTATGATCTACTTGAACCCAAATTGCACTGTTTTTTTGAGAAATACACTCATCTGCAAGCACTGTTTGTCCTTTCTTCAGTTGCCGGTCTTTACACGCGTGATCCCATACCAAACATTCTTACTTGTTGGGAGTCGTCTTGTCCGACTAGAACAACCGATGGCACACCTTCGAATGAAACGTCTCCCTCGTTTTATCTAGTGCTCTTCTGTATACCCCTCCACATCTATCACAGATTACTTCGAAAATAAATGATAATGGTAGGAGTGCAGCAAAGGCGGTAGCTGTGATGCAAGACTGCTATTGGCTGCATGACACAGACATTTCTGCCAAGGTCACTAACCTTTGGTTGGTCTCGTCCCATCCCGGAAGACGCAGCTAGCAACGCGACTGATTTGACTGGTAAGGGTTCTCATGTATCGAGTCGTGGACTAGCCATTCCTGGATCTTTATTCGACACAGGGTTAGGTAAAGACGGTTCTATTAGGCAAACGGTTCTCCGACATATGAATTACACGGGCTAACCAGCGTAAACTGTGGGGTGTGACCATCGGATCTAACTTTCCTGAAATCCACCTGGCGTACTTCAGCATTGCTGAGCTGATGTTGTTAACAGATCCGCGCTATGCTTCGAAGACACCGACAGTCAAACGCAGAGACATACAGTATACGGTAGCCGAAAATTTGAGTTGATATACTACCTAACCTGCGCTCATTGTCGGCGACTCAATTTATTCAGACGCACTTGTGGGAACCGATCAGCCGGAGCAACTTAGCGCAAGACAAAAACTGCCTAACAAGCAATTACCTCCCTTACATTTGAGATGTACCGTTGCTGATAATAAAGGCAGTTGCCGGGGTCACAATCAGTAGGACAGACAGCTCGCTGGGTCAGAAAAAAATCTGTTGGACAACTCAACTACCGACATGCATACTCGCGCCGGATACAGCCTCGCACAGTAAAGTCCACACAACGGGTTGCGCTTGAGGTTCGGTTCAATTGTTGGACTACTAGTGTTGTCTCATCAGTTTTTAACCGAGTGAGGACTGTGTGTAAAAAAGTAGACCATCCAAAACCGCAACGCCTCACCAGAGCTTGCCAATTTAACACATAGCAGTCTAAGTTTAGACAAAAAAAACGGATAGCAAGAAAGCAGGGATTAGTGTGTTAAAACGTCAACCAGGCAGAATACTGATCACGGTTCTACGACCCAACATGAAGTTCGACTAAAAAACAGGCTGGAGAAACCAAAGGTCATTCGGAGGATGTTCTATACAGCCAACATAACAGTCGTACTTTAGGCACCAGCACGTTTGAAGAACCAACCTGCAGATAGGACCAGGGATAGTGTTTGTTGAACAAATTTCGACAACTGCATAAAATCTTGAAGAAAAAATCAGCCACACTCAAATCGGCACCGACATGACCGAAGGAAAAAATTAGGACTCAAGAAACGCAGACGAATAAGGGCCAGGTTAGAAGTCATCAGGCGTAGGACACTTACAAGATGAAAACAAAGCATAATTGGAGAATGTCAAAGCCTTCATGCCACAGCAATTGAAGACCGAGATCGTGCAAACCACCAAACAGAACGGAAGGCGTAGAACTGGTGAGCGTACAGAGAGCGGTATTAGATCAGCGGATTTGAAACCAGAAGTGAAAAACCAAGGTAATCTACAATAAAATAGCTATCATTCAGCTACAACATTTTCGGTGCCTAGATGCTATACCACCCGAAGGAAGCGAGAGGACTGAGATGATGTTAGATTTCCCAGGCCTAGATAGGGACAGTGGAGATACCGAGATTGGGTTCGAACCGCGGACCTTCCGAACACGAGAAAACAGGCTCCTAACAAGTTTGGGGAACTGAAAAGTGTGCTCGTAAAGGGACCGACAGGATGAAAGCAAAAGATAAATCGGCCTAGGGAAAACGTACTCGTACTAAGCATAGTGAGGTCAGAGTGACAGCCAATTCGCCCACTTGTCCAGTGACTGCTTTTTGCCTGATTAGCATCGAAGTCAGACGCGACCCTGAAACAAATTATCGAACAGGAACCCATTAGGATTTACGGAAAACGAAAACAAACAACAGATACGAAAACTTGGGACGGAAACTGGTGCAGGATTTAATCCGAAAAACATGTCTGTGATCAGCTTTTTATTTCTTTTATACATTCGTACACATAAATATATTACTATAAAAGTCAAGCTTTAGCACACTCGGTGTCTGGCTACCATGCCACCTGTAGGAAGTACGAGGGCTGAGAAACCGCCAGGTTGCCCAAGCCTAGACAGGAGCAGTTGAGATTCCTGGGGGTTCGAACCCCGGTACTTCTGCCAGTAATTCTGCGCCTTAACCAATAAGCTATCACGGACCAACCTGGAAATAATATCATTTCCGTCCAGTCCATATGTTCTGTCTCACTTCATCTGTTGTTCGTGCCAACAGCTTTCCAGTTCATACTATGTGTTAACCATAAGAAGACGACCCACTTCACCACGTTAATTGATACGAACGAAACAATGGGCTAGACCGGTTTTTGTGAGGACAGACTATTAAGTACTGGGAATGTGAAAGAGGAATATAACAAAAAAAGAACAATTAAACAACCTGATGTATAAAGCAGACAGGCTACATTTTCGGCGAGCCACTCATCAGGCATCACAATGATTTCGTTCAGAATGGACAAAGTTTGCTCAGGGGTCCATGCTCCAATTTCCAACATATTCTGTAGTACGCTTCCCAATTCACCAAAGCAGGCTGATAATTGTTCCGAATCAGCGGCCGTATTTTCACACATTGTGCGCCACATCAAACGTCCTGAAAGAAAGGCGAAGAACAATATTTACAGTCCGAACCATAGCAACAGCAAGGGTAGGTAGATTAATTTCAGCTCGGTTTACAGCCTCCACAAACTTAAGGTATAATACATTTCGACTTTCTGACAACTCTATATGTAGATGAGTTACGTTTCTTTGAATCAGTCTTTCTCGTGCGTCGTTTTTACTTGAAAATAATCAAGAGTGGCATATGAAACTATCATGCATCACAGAATTTCCCGTAAATCTTCCGGGCTACTCCACAGAAGGTGCTGCAGCATGGCATTATACGCTGCAAGTTCGATGGAACCCAAATATATTGTCGCGACCATTACATCGACTGGACAGATGTACGACCAACCGTTCGCGGATCAGTAGGCAGGCTCCAAGTGACCAGACTGCGGACCAATCGGGATCGAACGTTCCCAAATCGGCTCTCCTCGCTCCTTGCGGAAAATGTTGCGATAGCCTTACTGATCAAGACGTCACAACCTTCCTTTGTCCTCATTGAACTTTGAATTAAGCTTAGCCATTTTCTAATATACTCGGAAGCAGTCTAAGCTACAGCATAGCCGTCGTGAATCACAATACAAAGTTACCAGTGACAGCAAACAGACAAAGAAGAGGCATCCAGCTTGAACACATTTTTTTCACGGAATCCTTCGACAAATAATGTATACAATCGCAACCATGCGCCGTTATCCATTTTCCCGGAAATAAAAACCATTCTGCTGGAACCTTATGGGTAGCCAAGAAGAACAAACTTCCAGTCTAACATAATTTTCGTCTAAAATACACGGTGAGTTTCATGTGGAAGATTCATGCTAGTCATTCGATGATCAAGGTGCTTCTACAAACGTCCTTTGCCATGAGGACATCATGAACTCCGAATCGATAACACAAATGTGGTTCTACCGAATTAAGACAACCGACTTAGGCACTCATATGATCAACAGGGACGAAAATATCAAAGCAGTTTGCATGACGAATTAGTGAGGATAAACGTTGATAGCAAGTGTCTTTCTCAGTGTCTGCACTGCAGTCTGTGTGATTATAAGCTGGAATTACAAACGGGCACAGATGTTTAAGTTGAATGGCATCAGGCATGATTGGGTTGGATAATTAAACTACAACGCGTGTTCAACTGTAAAGTTGGGCTTAACTCTCATATCACACACACCAGGAATCCTCGATTGAGGGCCAATCAGAGAGAAGAATCTGATACAGTTGAGTAGGTCCCAGCTGGTTCAAGTTGCATGACAAAAACTGAGGCTTCTATGAGGGTTTCTAGGACACAAAATGTTATGGTAAAAAGGGTGTGGGATCCCATTGAGTAGTGCTGGTTTGGACATTGAAAACGTCCATGTGGAAAGCTTATTTTTGTTGGTATTAATGCGCGGCGGGTTGAATAAGATCAATTAAATAATCCTGCAACGCGTGTTTGTAGAAGGGTAGGGCATCAATGAACACAGAATGGTGAAAGTAACAGATAGTTCCCCGTTAACCAGGCTGAGAAAGCATATTAGTTGGCGTATGCCATCTTGAGCCATTCGCCCACAAGGCAGCATTGGGCGCCTAGTCCTCGACGTCTAACTCAACAATAAACCAGAAGGGTAGCAGGTGTAAGATATTCCCGGAAGAAACTGTCTGGCTTGATAGTTTGACCCACTTGGATGTGGGCGCTAGCCTAGCCCAAAGACGCGGGGACTAAGGCATACAAGCCTGACTTTTGAAGCAGTTGCGTTCGGGTCTGCATTGTCCATGTTGTTTTTGGGTATAACATTTGCTAACTCCTCATCTGGGGAAGACAGCATCGTTGCTGCCAAAAATATGGATCCGCTGGTTGTTTGCAGGAAAGATTCTACTTTCATTACAAGCAGTATGAACTTAAGATCAAAGATCACCTCGTGACATGATTATTCGCATTAAAAAATTAGCTACTTTTTGTCCGGCTACTACCCTTTGGCCTTCCCTGTAAAAGAAGTTCCACATCGTGGAGCCAGCGTGATCATCGCAGCAACTAAACCCGACAACCGCTTCAAAGTGGCTATTCTGACCATTTGACCATCACCAAACCATCAGCATCATTAGGTACATACAAAAAAAAACTCAGGCATCAAAGTGTCAAAAGTAACTCACCTTTATGCATCGGACCATAAAGAATGAAGAGTATGCGAGCCCGATGAACTATTGGATATGAACTCAGAATATGCAGCAACGTTTGTGAGGCGGCCCAAACTGGTTGTGGATGACTGGATACGCGAACTGGTTGAGAAGCGACAGTGTAATAAGAGGGCCGAGTGATGATTGGGGCCGATGTGGGTATTTCAAATAGGGCTGAGACGTCTCCATAGCTACGACTGAGATACAAAATACGGACAAAAATGAAGGAACAAGAAATCGACGTAATTGATAGTAGCAATGAACATCTCGGTGCATCTTAATATTGGACTAGTTATATAAGGCGACGGTCCTTCTCAAAGATGAGATATCGGGATCAGGCAAAGCCAGTCGCTTCCTAAAGGGATTCGTTCGCTTTACATATGATGTTCATATCACCACACGACTTCAAAAGTGGACCGATCAGAATTACATTCAGAAGATTTTGGTTAGTGTAAAGAGATGAGCACTCAGCGGTGTCACGTGGTACGAATGACTGGTTGGGGACAGCGTACACAACAGTGTTGGATTGAAACGACTCAACGTTAAAGAAAAAATGTGTAAGCGGGAGCTGCCATGAAGACGAATAACCACTAGATCACCGGTGAATCGGGCCTCGACTCACATTTTTTGTGCAGCGAACAAACGCGCAGCCGCGATAGTCCAAACGGAACATACGTTGGCTGCAACTCAAACCAGGATACAATTGAAAACTGAATGAAATTCGAAGTGGGTAGTTGTCCAGTTTGAATTCTCCAAAACGAGAATGCCACAGAAAAGGCAAACTGAGCCATCGATTCGGTGCATGTGATTTGATACGTTGAATTTCGTTCTTATGGTTAATGCACACATTCCCTACCTCACATTTACTCTACTGATCACCTATGACAAATCTACAGCACTTTACAAAGCCCAATCCGTGTGACTACAACTCGTTAACGGTGGAATTACAAGAAAGCGTACGAAATAGACAAGCAAACTCACTCGCAGTGAGATGGGAGGAATTGATTTGTAGACGAACTCGATGTACTTGTGCTTTGATTGTCACCGATCGCCTTACCGAAGTGGCAGAGTGAGAGACTGCTATCGGAAGATGGAGTGACTGCAAAACATTGAAGATTTGCTTCGGTTCTTACATCACGATTGTTCGCGGACAGAACTTCCAGGTGTGAAGTCGAATGCAGCAAATGTTGTCCAGTCGAAATTCTTTCGGATAAACTAGGCTGACGCTCTTGGATGGGTTGTGGTAAAGCGGCCGGATCCAGAAATACGCGTCGAATGAACAATCTGAGAGTAAGTTCTGAGTGAAGATCTTTTCCTAGGTGAGAACACAGGTAAAATATATAATCGTCCAGCCGTAACAACCTTTCAGCGCCTAGCTGTCATGTCACCCGAAGGAAACACGAGGGCTGGGGTACTGCCAGGTCGCCCAAGCCTAGACAGTATTCAAGATGCCCAGGTCGGGTTCGAAACACGGACCTTCCAATCAATAAGTTCACGCCTTGACTTCTGGACTATCTCTTGGCGACCATAATGAACAATGCAGATGATCTGTTGCTAACGCAGACAGTGCGTTACACTGCGTATAAGTCATTTAGCGGAACTCCAGTTGCTACAGTTGTTTATTAGCTAGCAGTAGGTAGATAGGGTTGAAAGTACTGGCAAAATGTGTTAATTTGAAGGTACAACCAGCGATAGTTTCGATGAAGGAGCACCATTAGCCATGCATGTGGGACGTGCAAATAAGCGCTTCTAACTACCCATTCCATCCCAGAGAAACAGCCGTCACCCATACGCCTAAAGCCGGTGATCGGTTGTCTTACAGCTGACCACCGGATAATAGACTAATCACCTTCAATTCGTAGACGGCGTTCCGATATTGGAACTAGCCAAGCACCGCCGTGGGCGGATTACTTACTTAAAAAACCATCTAATGAACTTATGTACGAACGTTTTTATGCTACTATTCTGTATCACGAAACTTCGGAAACAGGATGGGGAATCATTCAAAGCATTCAGCTGTTTTCTGTACATAACGAGCCCACCTTCCTGACTGGTATAGTGATTTCCAGAACACTGCAGTGTCATTGATAGTTGATGATAAATAGTTCGAGGTTAAAAGCGTCGCAACACGGCAAAGGACACTACTCTTTCCTACTCGTCAAGATATGTAAAGTTATCGGTTATAAAGGTCACAGATCGAACTTTCGATTATTGCTACAATATTTCGGACCAACTGGCTACAATAGACCGCATTGAAGCTGCCTGTAGAAGGAAGACCATAAGTAGACGGTTGTACATGGTGGCCTTTCACGAAACTGACTAATCGTGGATTACAAAATATTCGAAAACGCCGAAAGTGCAACGCCGCCTGGCTTCAAAGTATAACGAAGGTCGATTAAAGTGACCCTGAAAGTATGTACAAGAGTTGACCTGGAAGTGGGATCGCTAAACGGATGCCAGAGAACACAACCATGAGTTGTGGTTCAACTTGGGATCCCGGACAGATAGTGAGATGTTACAGACGAAAAGGCCAAGAGCATGGATAAGTCGCGTCCACATCTGCGGTAGACTGCAATGGCTTAGCGGTTAAGAGAGACAACGAAATAGTGAGCTAGAACTAACCTGGATTTTCACACACCACGGCTGTCAACTTTCGCCAAAGGTTTTCACTAAAACAACAGTGAAAAAGGTCGCGGAGCAACTTGTCTTTGTGTGGTTCCGACCAATCAGAAGTGAACTCTCGGAGGAAATGCCCGTAGAGGAGAAGCGCCGGACACCGCAAATATCCGAAACGACATGGAACTCGTCGTGATCCACCAGTAGGCGTTGGGTTCGAGAGGACGGGACCATCCGCTTCGGGCCGTCCTCGAAGATAATCAGTATCGAGATGACACATGTGCTGAGCACAAGGCAATGAGAAGAGAATGACAAGACTAGATATACCGGTAGCAAACTGTTACTGTATTCTGTATTATATCATTGCTTTACAGCAATCTTTGCTCGATTTCTCCGTCAGTAATTCTAGTACTAGTTGGCCCTAAGATGTTCATGTGCATACCAATGCCACCTGAAACAAAACCGCGCATGGAGACTGTCGAGTGCCGTACGAATGGATCAAGCCTTTGGTGAATGCTACGATATCATCCAGGCAGAACAAAACAGACATCCGCTGTAAAAACTGCGCACATATTGTGCAAAATGACTAAATAACGCAGGAATACTTGTTCAAGTAAATAATGAAAAACCGAATAACTTACGTTAGATAAGTGGCGTTCCAGAATTCTAGTGGTAACACACATTGGGAAATCACAAGCTAATTCCTTGAATAACAGACCTGTATGGACATAGACACATCAGCATACATGAACACACGCTTACCAATTTTCTTGTATGTTTCACAGAGTTGTGATACGTGCTTCGAATACGTGTCGTACTGAATTGAATGAGGCTCGCGAAAATCTCGCAGGAGAACGCACCGACTGGTGTTAACAAACACCTCAATCAGAACTTTCAACTGTGACGAAGCACAGCTTAGAGAGAGCAGGTCGTCCAGATTTAAAAAAGACAACACGCGATGTATTATTTCAACAGGTAGTTTTTCAAGTGCACTCAGCAAGCCCACTCTTTCACGTCGGATTGGGTCAGATAGACTTCGGCGCAAACGTTTTGATTTTCGAGTGCTTCCTATCCGAGGGCATGTCAGACACCGCTTCATTTGAAAGCTACCGTATAAACCTGAAAAGTATGAGATGGACAAATTATCGGTTACACTGAGACATGTTATGGATGGCCACCTTATTTCGGACGTCTTAAAGTGCCTACACATGAGAGTTCACCTTTTCTCAGTCAACGAAATGTATCCATGCATTCAAACGCCTACGTTAATGATTTCAGTTGTGTCGAGTATTCGCTTGACACGGATAACCTTGTACCAACTTCTTGCGGTTCAACGCGTCAAGGTTCTTGGTTCACAGGTACGGCAATAGCGAGCAGTTGGGTCATGCATTGGAGGCGGCAGCTATGATGTAGGAGCATTATGGACTACGCGACTGGCCGATCCTTATCAATGTTTTAAACTACTAACCAGTCCCCACCACAATCAGATTAGAGCTTACAATAGCATGACGACTCGTGCACCTTCACGATCCATTGAGCTATACCGGGAGTGACCTCAAGGCTTACAGTGTATCTCATGCGGGGATGGTCGGTGGTTGAAGGTCATACTGACACGGTTACCTGACCCTCCAGTTTTCAAATTTAAAACATGTGGCAGTTTGCACTTTAGAAATCGGGATATTCTGATGGACTTAGGGTAACCAACTGTCTTGCGGTGAGAATTCTGAGCCAAGGAATTTGAATAAGAGGTCTTAAAGCTACAAGCACATCGGTCTTGCATACAACGAACTGACTGTCAATCACACCCGCCGCCTTTCAGCACTCGCTCTACTGTTTCCAAGGTAGCTTTTAACATATGAACTCTAAAGCATATCAGCCTTGGTGCATACCCTCGATTTTTTATTGATAGATAAATGTGGCATTTCCGGAGCGGGAATACGAGATCCAAGTAATCAGTCCTATAGCAAATTCGCTGCATAGGTGCTACAGACTGAGATCAGGCAGTGGGTTCGACCGGCATTGTTAAACCTCCCAGTTTCCAAGCTGAAGTTTTCTCAATTGACAGAATACCATGAACGGTAGTCTGTCTCACTGGCAGAAATCTTAGCCATTGTGTGTATGGTTTGTGTGGTTCCTGCATATGCATCAAACAACTACAGCTTCAATCAAACAACAGAAACTTTCACAAGGACCACAAATATCTCTACGTGGGAGTTCACGCGCCACTTCGGTCAGTTCCGAAAACCGACAAGATTCTCTTGCTCGGAAGCTTCAGTTTACGTGTCGTCGAGACCATGTCCCGTGTTCGGGCATTTCCGGATGTTATGGCACCGGCAATCTGAGCAGTTTGCCATCAACAACAGGAAACTTTGCCTAGAAAAGTAATAAACTACCACATAGACAAGCACAAACAGCGGCCACTCTACTCGATTACGGTACCACTCGCCAGGAAGATCCTCCATTACACGAATTATGCAAATGTCTGTGAAACATACCACCGGCTTGCCCAAACAGAGCATAACATCCAGCTTCGTACGCCAAACTACGCCGGCCGCAACGGCGAACGCGTAAAGATTGACGGAAAGCATCTGAAAGATTCGAAAACCAGGTCGATGTACCAGTATCGAGTGGCCTCCGGACTGAGCCTACAATCCACCGAGCCCGTTATTAGAAGCGTAGCACAACTTAGATCATTAGATGGCAGCAGTCAGCTAGATCACATGTGTCCAGGACGCGGTGACTGGCCTGATGACAATAACTAGCGTACGAAACTGTCAGCACTTAAAGAAGAACAAAGCTCTTGTCTTATTAATTGACAATCTGGACAGCGAGGTCAAAAAGTATAAGTTAAAGCTGCCCCGAAATAACCTGAGTCGACTGCATCAGGGGAGGGTGATGAAGGATGCGAAGTGATTAGATCAAGGCATTTGCTACTCGGCGGTGGAACAAAGAACTTAATACTCGCTAAAAGCCAAATACCAAGCGGGCCTAACTCTACAGAATGCTGACAGGGGATTAAAACCAAATGTCCTCCGCAGAAATTCTGCGCATACGGAGCGACCACTTCAACGAACTTCTAAACCAACCGACTGGATTGAACTGGAAAGACTACCTCACTGTGAGACGAAACTTCCATAAACCTTGCGACTATCGAAGAGATAAAGCGGTCCGACATGCATTTGTAGAATTGCAAGTCAGCCGGGAGAGACGTGGTTGCCGTACAACTGTTCATGTATAGCAATCTAACAATGGAGAATGCGCTTCCTCAGTGTAGCAACTGAGTGTGCCAGGGAGAGGAAGCAAGACTCCTAAAAAAATACAGATGTATTAGCCTGATGAGCAATGCTGTCATGATTCTAACATAAGCGATACTCAACCGCTTAATAACCAGTGGTCGAAGCACCTTCCAAAGAACAATGGGGACCCCACGCTGATTGCAGCACAGGGCCTCAAAGAGTCTCGCAAGGCATTACCAGTCGTTCCATGTCCTCTTCATAGATTTCACCGAGGCCTTCGACACCATCAGCAGGGAAGTTCTCGGACTTTCGGTTGAGTTCATTTTCTCAGCAATAAGTCACGTACCAAGGGTACGTTGGTTCCAGGTGCTGGTTTCAGTCACTGGAAAACGGGAGTGTGGGGGGATATAGCCAAGCATTCGAAGCGACGTCACGATCGGTTAGTTTGGGGACCTGGACAGCTACGCGCCGAAGAAAACAGCTTTGATGAACGAGCGCCACTGATTGTATGATTCAGCTATATCTGCCAGTGTCATTAAAAAATAAAAGGTAGTCGTTCAGCTGTGGCACCCTCTCAATGCCTAGCAGCCATGCCACCCAAAGGAAGCAAGAGGGTTGGGATGCTACCAGATTGTCCAAGCCAAGAAAAGGAAAGTCGAGAGGCAGAGGTCAGGTTCGAACCACGGATCTTCCGGTCAATAAATTCGCGCTCTAGCCACCTGACCCATCCCGCTCCGTGTCACTAATCATTAGTGAGTTGGGTCACGAGGTCCCCATCCGTGTGGTCGACAGTCGTTGATCCAACTGATTTTGCTGGTTAGTTGCCATACTCCGCTGCCAAGTCAGAGACAGTCCACCTCTCGGTCACTTCCACTTAGCACAGCGCTAGATAGAGAGACATTTGCAAGGCAAACGGTCCTCTTGCATGCGGAGTACAAGTCCTGACAAGCGTAACCTACAAGGTGTGAGTAGCTCACCCACGTGAGACCATTCGTGTATCCCAAGGTGTGAGTAGCTCACCCACGTGAGACGGTTTATTTTTACTAAGACCATTCGTGTATCTGACGATTGGTAATCTCATGTTTCCCCCACACTGCCCATATTTATGGAAACAGCGATGCTACCTTCTCCCGAGAGACGGGCTAGAAAACATCGGTTCAAAAGCTGCAAATTCCGACCACGCGTTCGTTCGGTTGCTCGTTCCTTCGTTTTTAAGAACTGCGAAATCTGTCGATAAATTGCAACCGAGAGGCTGGCAGATCCGGATGTTAGACGAATTGACAAAAAATAGTCTTCTAGAGTCTTTCCAGCTGCTGCAACTTCAAACGCGAAATCAGGTTGAAATTGGATCGCCACCTTTGTGCAGTGTTGTGGTATGGCGCTACCAGGCCCACCCCAAGGTCTGGATATTAGACAGAACAGTGATACTGCCTGGTTTTCGAGGAAATGTCTACACCGGTCCCGAAGATAATTTGGCCCGATGAATTAAAGGACGTCAACTGAAAGTGAGCGTGCTGACCGTGGGACCGGGTGGACTCGGAATGCAATGAAAATCGAAGAGGCCCAACAATGACTAAAGTGGTGCGACCGTCTTGTATAAAGAACACCTCGATCACTGGGGGGAATAAATCGAACAACAATACGGCAGTGAAGCATCAGTGTTGAACACTGATATCATGCTGTCGATTATGATGATGATGACTATTTTAGTGACCACTCACTACCACTCATTTGGATTCTACAGATCAAGTAGAACCCTAGACGGTGAAGCTTAAAAAACCCTGCGGCCTCGGAGGTCTCTCAAGAGCAAACGAGTTCCTGCTCCGGAAGAACTCCTATCCACACTGCTCAAAGATTGGGTGAAGTCCTCAGCCAGCGCTGATCTGTTCGCCTGCATTTGGGGAAAAGAGAATGTTTCTGACAACTAGCTAGAATTGATAATATTACCCATTTTCGAAGAGGCTTATGAGTCGGATAATCACATGAGGATCAGCTTGCCGCCGTTCGTAACGAGACCCTTAGCTTCACTTGTCCTTCGTTGCCTTACGGCGGCCGACAAACCACTGACTTCAGAGAAGTAAGCGGGATCCCGGCCTGGTAGAGGTTGCACTGACCAAATCTTTACATTCCGTCAGGTGCTAGAACAATGCCACAGGTACAAACGATTGATAATTTTAGTTCTCCTGAATTTCCAGGGCTCTTTCAACTCAGTTGACCGGTCTGTTTTACTCCTCAGGAAGGAATGCCAAAGAAACTTGTGAACATACTAAGTAGTTTGTATTCCCAAGCTTCCGAGCACATGAGTGTATACGCAGATCTCTAAACAAAGCGGTGTGTCGAAAGCATGCCAATTCTATCCAAACCTATTTGATTTCGTGGTCGAATATGTATTGAAATGAATACTGGAAGGTCTTAAAAACTTGGTGTTCAAATAGTCTACGAAGAAAAGACTGTCGTTCTGGTCTTCAAAGAGATGAGGGTGCTTTTGGATAAATTCACAAAAGCCGTCTTCGGCACAATTTGTAAGTTCATGCTCTTGGACATGCAGAGTAATAGAACGCGTAGGTTCGTATCGGCGAAGTCATACCGAGGACGTTAGAGAGAAACTGTTCGCGCAAACGATAACAACCGCTTTGGTGTAGCACCTCCCTTCCCACCTGAAAACAGCGCAAGGGCTAAGATATTGCCAGATTGCCAGGACGACGGGCCTTCTGGTCAGTAAGTGGGAGCCATCTCAAGCCCGATTGTGCAACGAGGATATAACCTAAAGAGTGTGCCCATCACCACAGGCTGCGTTGTTTAGGCCGTGTATTGCGCATGCGGAACCATCGTTCGTGCTCATTTGGGTGCCGGAAGAAGAGAGGTAGTCGTTTTTTGATCTGACAGAGAAGGGCATAAAAGATAGTACGAGTTTGCATACCGTCGCCTTACAGGATGGGACCGCGTGATCTGCACTGAGCCTGATTGGAGGCTGCAAGATATGATTGCTAATCAACGTCAGTGGCGTCCTTGTTGTCATGTTCTGTCCATGTTGCCTGAATAAACATCTGAACGTGTATGCACCCCGAAATGATGGCGGTAGGCTGCCATTAATTCCTTTTCTCCATCCATTTTTATTACCTTCTTCACCATAAGACCTTTGAATAAGTCATGGTTGTGCGATAGCCAAAAATAAGTGTTGAACATCGACCTTACGGCACCGGCAACGATGATGGCTTGTGAGGTTCAGAAGGTGATTTCTGT
The DNA here is from genome assembly GCF_000715545.1 of Opisthorchis viverrini. Classification (NCBI taxonomy): domain Eukaryota; kingdom Metazoa; phylum Platyhelminthes; class Trematoda; order Opisthorchiida; family Opisthorchiidae; genus Opisthorchis; species Opisthorchis viverrini. Next base: position 2,816 of record NW_008751984.1, on the reverse strand, counting down.
GCACAGCCGCATTAGGCGTCAGACATGTACGGCGTGCTCTCTGCGCCCCTGGGCCAGGCCATTAGGTCATTGACTTCGAGAAGGGTCCCCAAGAAAACCCCACCAACCTCCGTCTCACGATAATGACCTTGAAGTATGCGTGCCATCCGTTTGTTTGGCAGTGGGTGGCTAGCCATTGGGAGCAGCAGAAGGCCTCTCAGGATGGACGGCGGTCAAGCCATCGTCATAACTACTGACAGCACACCAATGTCCAACAACGACGTCTCACTACTGTAGAACTATTACGAAAGTCTAATAATGAAGAAAGTAATGAAACTGGATAAAGGAAGGACTAGGTACTAGTCCGTTTGAATCATTTCGAGATGCCTACACCTCCATTTATTAATTCAAGCGATTAGGAGAAAATCTAACGAATAGTCCAGTGACAGCGGTCCGGAGTAATGAAGAATGACGGTCACGCGGAGCCGACTCAAGCGGCCGAACGCTGTAATATGCACGCTATGGAAGCACCAAGGGACAGTGATTCTCCGAAGGCAGTTGTTCACGGATTCATGGGTTGATACACAGGATCAAGGCTTTTGCCCAAGTTTCTCGGGTCGGTTTTGTTTTTATCGGTCAGTGGCTGTCGTTCACCTGAAAGGCACAAATGAAAAAAGGGTGTAGCACTGCTCTTTATGTTCTCAGCGCGGGGCAGTATGCTTGCCAGCGCGAGGATTCGCATAAATAAATGTCTAATAGTACTTTAAACTGGGTTCTGGAAGGAGCGTGGACAATCGTCGGAGGAAGGTCATTCCACGCAGCTACTACCCGAAATGAGAAAAAATTTTGTCTAATGAATGTGTGTGCTCTGAGCTTGAAAACTTTCTTACTATGTCCCCGCCGGGTGTTTGCTGGGTCAACCGTAAAAAAACCTGTTTGCCAAGCTTTGTTCAAACAGGGCGTAAGTAAGAATTAGGTCCCCTCGGAGGCGACGGTACTCCAGGGGAAAGAGATCAAGCATCTCGAGACGCGTTTCGTAGTCCACGGATTTGAGACCGGCAACCATTCTCGTGGCGGCTCGCTGGACACGCTTAATGAGGGTGATGTCTTTCGTGCGTCCTGAGTAGACAACTTGGTTGACGTATTCCAGGAGCGGACTGACGTAGGCCCCATACAGCGTTTGGAAATCCATGTGAGTAATACGGGAGAAGGTGCGTCGGATCATCCGTAAAATGGCGAATGCCATGGTGCAGTGAGAAGGACAAGTTTGAGGGGACCCAGATGCCCAAAACCTTTTTGGCATCTATCCTCATGATGTTTTCTGGTCCCTTTTCACCATGCATACCAAAGGCATTCGCTGAATCCCCTCCAAACGACATATGGACGCACTTTTCATCATTCAGAGGAAGGTGCCAGTCCAACGACCACTGCTTGGCGGCGTCTGCATCCATTTGGAGGGCACTGGCATTGGAACTCCAGGATTTTAAGTCGTCCGCAAAAAGTAGACATGGACTCGCAAGAACGTCTGGGAGGTCGTTGACGTAGGTCAGAAACAGGAGTGGTCCCAAGACGGAGCCTTGAGGAACTCCAATGGAGACCGGCGCTGGAGAGGAGTAGGTCGAGCCTATTCTCACTCGGAATGATCTGTTTGATAGGAAAGCCTTGATCCAGCTGTTGGGGATATTAATATCCTCCCCCCCCCCAAAAAAAAAACTGTATTTTTATGTGCTAGCGAACTTCCGGCATCTTCAAGGTCAAACTATGAATATATATGCATTGTCATTTTTCCCATGATCGCCTGTTGATCGCGTGTT